>NW_010522716.1:0-12307 GCF_000687285.1 Phaethon lepturus
ACTAGATCAGAGTCTCATGTTGCCTGTGGACTTTTTAATACTTGCTGCATACTTGCCCTGCTATTCTGTATTTATTTCCCTTTTACAATTAACAGGAGTTATAATTTAGATTCAAATTAAAATGAGTTGTAATTTAGGATGAAATTGGTGGGACCATCATGCCCATGAGAAACTACATCATAAAAGTCTACACAGTGACTAACTATATATCACAAAACCACCACATATTAAAAAAAATGGGTTAATTAAATACTTTTTTGTTGCTTCAAGTAAGTAAAATGCTTCTAGAACATTATGTCCCTGTATGATGCAAAAGACTGGCAAAATATTTCCATGAATTTCATTTAAGTGTCCACAGTCCACAGGAAAGCCTTTACAGCAGTGTAGCTGCAATGCAATAAGGAAACAAAATTTCAACCCTCCAGCCTGTTACATTGCCCCATTCATTCTCTCTATTTGTTGAGAAGAGACAGATGTCACAGTTCATTTTTACTTGATCTTGTAATGCCTTACTCATAAACAAAGATTTTTTTCAATGTCCTAATTTCTGAAAATCAGATTGTATCATTGACCAGTGCAGCTATGGGACATAATATATATGTAAATGTGTTTTTCATTATTTTCCATAGTAACTACAGACACCCCTCTACAACACCCCTAAGTTTCAAGATCTTTTTCCTTTTCTTTCCCCTTCCCCCTTTCTTTCTTCTATTCCCTTCCCATTCTATAACTGTTCCTAAAACTATTTCCTGAGCTACGAGCAAAACTCAGTGCAATAGCAAAGCACTGCATTCAGTGTTCACACCTGATAGAAAAAGATCTTATGAAAGAATACAAAATGTCATTGCTATCAAAGCAAATACTTGCTTAATGCAATAGTTTCATACGACAGAAAGTAAGTTCTAGAAAGGAAAGACATGGTCACTTAAACCTTTTCATAATATTAAATAATAAAAGGTACATTTTAATTTATTCCAACTAAAAAAATTGGCACATCAGATATGGAATTACTGTGAAAAGCATGTTGAAGTTGTACACTGAATGAAATTCAGACTCATAGTTTTATAGAAGCACAGATTGTCTTTTGATTTGCCCCAAGGCACTTCTATCTCCTGTGTAAAATCAGTTGCTGCTAATTCCTTGATTTGTACTACAGAGCCACCACTTTGGATGATTAAAAATCTTTTATGTTGGAGTACTTACTATTTTTCACTAGGCAGTGTGTTAAAGGAAATAGGAGGCTCTCTGTGTTGGGGACAGAAGACCTGGGGGGATTGTTCGGAATTTCTGAGAAACCTTTAGATCTTTAGGGATGACAGGAAGGGGAAGTTTCCATTTCTTCTGTTGTTGTGATGTGAAATTCTCTGAAGTTTTTGTTCCTGAAAACATATTTTCTAATGAAGCCTTTCTGAATATGTCACATGCAGTTCTTTAATCAAACAGATGCAATAACAAAGCAAACATTAAAAATTCAGAAAGAACGATCAGTCACAGGTTTGCAAAGCAGCAAAACAGAAGTTAAGGTTCTGAGGTATGCCCAAGAATCCAGGTTCAGCAATTAGAAGTGAGATTCTGTACAGGACCTCTTAGAAGAGGTTATGTTTTTTGGTCAGTCCAGCTCAGCACTACTGCTGTTCATTCACAGGATTTTATGGCACCTTGGCTGCTCCTCAGACATCACATAGAGGAGGCAGTGCAGATGTCAGGAGAAGATGCTATAATTTCAAAGTTCTTTGGTGCACTATGTTTGAGCCCACTAACTGAGGCTATAATTAGGCTGTGGGCCAGTTGCTCTGTCAGTTGTAATGCCAGTCATCCCGATCAGAGCTCTGAGGTAACACACTGCAGCTCCCATAGGATTTGTACTCCCAATTTCCTTCCACGGAAACCATGGTGTGTGGAAGAAGAGGAGCAGAAGAAACTACCCGTGTCTTGTCCCACAGTGAGTCAATATACATCTGGGACGTGCACTTTGCTAAAGACCAGGAAAGACATTCCAGACTTAGTTTGGACACAGCCTTAGAGAGCTCTGGACAACAGCCTGAGTGACAGCACACTCCTGTCACAAGGTCCAGCACTTCATAAATGTCCATATTGTTTCATGTTGCATCCAAAATCAACTCTGCCCCTTTTACCTTGAGTCCTACCACATATGTTGTAAAACAGCCCTTGGAAGCTGTTTTATAGCTACCTTCCTCAATTCCTTCTCCAGATGATCCTGTAACTAGGAGGACAAGCACTAAAGACACTGCAAGTATAAGGCAATAAAATATAAAATATCAGCGTTTCCTGCAAACACCACCACTTTTTTTGACAGTAGATTATAGTGCTCTACATCTAAACATTGGAGGTACCAAGGTACCATAACTACAGTGTCCACCCACAGAATAGAAGAAAACAGCTAATTTCTGTGCAATGGTATATAAGGAAAAATGAACCCAGTGATATCCTCCTTACAAATCTCCCTGCCAACATAAACGCAAACACCTTCTAGGGTCTCTTCCTTTCCCTCCTCCCTAGGAACAAGCAGCTCTCCAGCATGATGGTGAAGAACAGGGTAGTACTTGGCTGAAAAGAGCAGTAGGTTAATTCTGTTTCAGAGTATGGCTCATAGACATTTTTTCTCTGTAGGACAAATTTAAACCTTCTGTCAATCATACATTTTAGTTACTAGACCTGTGCCCAGTGTTCTTGCCATAAGATTGACAGTCTAACAAGGACCACTCATGAAAAAAAAAAAAATTGCTTAGAAAAGTTTGTGAGAAGCCAAAGTAGATTTTGGTATCCTGTATTCTTTAGACTGGACTTTCTATCCTCCGGCTGCCTGCTGAGACTTGCTTGCAAGGTTATCTGTCCCCAACCCTTGGACAACAACAAAACCATATATAAAACGTGCTGTTTGGAAAGGGGAAAAACTTCCTGAGTATATATCATCAGAAAAAAGGTAGTTATAAACATTGTAACAGTTGGTCCTTGCATGCACCCTACATGTCCTTCATGAGCTCCTAAGTTCTGCTTATCATTGATACAGTGCCTTATTCATCCACTATGCTGGAATATAAATAAGATCTCTAGAGCTGAAAGAAAAGGTTAATATGCAATGCATAAACAATACCAGAATCTCAGCTTACACAATAACCAGTTATGCTAGTTGGGTTGAACACAAATTGAATTTCTGAGAAAATGCTTGTTGTTCAAGGACAGAAAAGCCAATTTGTCAAGAACAGAAAGGGTTAAATCACAGTGCAAGGACTGGAAGCACTGCTTATGGCAACAAATATTACGAGCAAAAGATGTCAAGATACAGTACCTAAAAGGAAGATGAAAGTGAAAGAAACTACTTAAAAGATAAGTAATTAAAATACATTTAAGGTTTTCTTTTAATGTTGTATTATACTAATTTGCTTTGAGCATGTAAGGAAAATTTTAGTGATTTAAAGAAAAAAGCTTTTCCCAACTGCTATTCCTTATTGAAATACTGGTCAGACTAAGGTTCTAAACTTTTGTTGTTGTTAATGATAAAAATGGGGTAACTTTAGAATTCTTCCATCTCTTACACATTTTTGGGAATGCAAGCTGAAGTTTCAAGATTAAAGTTATAATGATAGTCTGCTATAAAAACAGTGAGTGCAACTGGAAGAGAAGAAGCTTGCTGAAGGAAGCCCTGTCACGAAGTAGAACTCTGCTTGAAAATGCCTTTATCATTGTATTTCCTGAAATGAAAGCTCTAGAAGAATCCCAGGAGACCTTCAGACTCTAGCAGTCTTGTAAAATCCTTTATTGAGTCTTGACCAGCTGTTAGACTTACAGACATGCACCTTCTTATGGCACTTCATGTTCTTCCATTCATGTCTCCAGACATTTGGTGAGTAAATACTTTAAGAACAAGTCACTTGTTTCCTACTGCACACCAGAAAAAAACCCAACCACTCCAATCTAAAAGTAGCACTAAGTAAAATATTTGAGCATCTATATATTCATTACTTCAGCATTTTTGGTGCCTTCATTTTCACCTTATAGCCCCCAGAGAAGAAAGCATAGAGCCAAGCATGAAGGATCACTGGGCCATATCGAAAGAGTGATGGACTTTAGAAGAATTATCCAGAAGCACAGCAATGTAACTGAAATCACTCCCATTTCTGAAGGCTGGGCACCTGGAGCATAGTTGAAAAACAACCTTTCACAATCTAAAACCTGAATCTTGTACAGAGGTTCTATATAATTACAGGCATTTGCTGTAAGACCTAAGGAGACCTGAGGAGGATCTCCTTCTGTTTTTAACTCATGTACTAGTAGAATGATTAGACTTTTTGCTCAAGATGTGTGGTGTTTGCTTGATGCTTTAGAGAATGTGATCCATAGTGTGAGAGGGGGAACAAGGAAGCATGAGCATACCTATGTTGCCTGGTAGTCACAGTCAGGACTCTAACTTTTGCACCAGTTCTTGAAGGTAAATAAATCGTTAAGTGGACTTTTATGACTAATTAAATTAGACAGTCAGTGGATAACTGAATGTAGAGAACAGACTTGACAAGTCTCCATGTTAGGAAGGTATAAACACATGAAATGTCTTATTTTTTCTCTTCCCTATGGAATAAGTCTTATACTCTTTGTTGAACAATGACTCAGTTTTTATAAATACAGTAAAGAAGCACCTCATGGGAAAACGCATTATAGCCCAGGATCCCTTGAGTTGGCAAAGTCCCTTATGCTGCATATTTCAGAGATGCCTATAGCGTCCTTTGTATCATCAGAGCAGTTCCTCACGCAGCTATATTTTCACATGGAGAAAATATTTGCACTGGTAGCACTAACAGTACTGAAAATTAGAATGTTATTGTTTTCCAGAAATACTTTTCAAAAGGTCCTGCCCAAATCTCAGTAACAAAGCACAGTACACCTGGACATGCATTTTATGATTGGCCATTTGTTTCTAAACATTTCCTTTAAGTTTTCTTTATTGTTCAGTGTGTCTTCATGTTTTGCAGTAAAGTAACAATAGCAACATTTTTCTCAGTATTGCATATTGGTTTTCCCCAATATTTGCAGCTCTTACAGAGACATGGCACATTCATTTTAAAGAAAATATATGGGAATGGTTAGTAAGGTGAAGAACACAGACTAATGTATTCATAGGGTAAAATCATTAACTAGATTTTACAGATAATGTTTTTCTTTCCTAATAATATTTCTGACATTTTTGTCTTTTTTATCTTGTCCTGTCTGAGGCAAAAATGGAAAGTATGAGTGTAAACTCTTCCTTTGCAAAATTTAGACAAATAACTTGACCCTGGAACTTGCATGCATGTGCATTAAGCACCAGGCTAATGGCTATTCTGTACGGAGTAATCAGTCTGCTGGAGCTGTTCCAATTGCATAATATCAGTTACACCAGAAAGAGACTTACCCTCTAGTCCAAGATTATTGGCAAACATTTTGATAAGGAGTCATGGGAACAGCAGAGGTGTGAACAAGTCTTTCTTACATTCTCATAATAGCGTCAATTTTTTGTCATAGCCTGTCATCAAAAGAAAAGATGTTTGTTTACATTAAGTCTTTTAGCTCAAACAGGAGGGACTGACAGAGTTTTATACTAGAATACTTGCTGTACTCATATGGAAGTCAACAGTTTTGGGCTTAAAATGAGTGATTTGAGAAAAATTTGTTGGTTTTTTTTTTTTTAGACACTAGTCTATTTCTTTATGATTTGCACAGAAAATTCTATATTGTGGCTAAAAGATGTGGATAAATTAAAACACTGACTAAACTGGTAGTTTGTTTAAAAAGTTCCCATTTTGCTAAATTAGTATTTTCCAATGGCTTTGAAAGCAAAAATTTCCAGTCAGTTCTACACTTGAGTTACTGCCCTTAATAATAGCAATATGCTGCTATATAAAAGGCAGAGTTGTTTCAACAGATGCAAATATGCATGACTTCAGTCCACTGTGATCAGAGCTGATAGAAACCAGCTCTGGTGCAAAAATCTTATAGGTACACTATAGTGGCACAGTGCCTACGTTAATACACCTTGCCATGCAAATCAGCTCGGAAACAGGATTATGTCTGCTGGTTAATGGCTAATACCTGGATAATGCAAATTATCAGCAGGAGAGTTTGCATCAGTCTTAGACAACCACTTAGCTGTATTCTAAGACTACAAACAAGTTTCCATTATAATTCCCAATTTTTAAGTTAATGGAAGGAAACATTCTGCTTTTAGGACATTTTCTACAGTTTTTTCCCTGCAAAAAGACATTTTTCTACAACTATGAAGAAAAATCCCCTTGACCTATTTTAATTCACCTATAATCTTTAAAAGAAAGCAAAACAACAGTTTCCAGGGTGAATTTTACAGCTATTACCTATTTTTAAATTAATTATAACCAAAGTAACTGAGCTTGAAGCTTGGAAAAGGAGATGGAAATAATTTTGTTTGAGCAATGAGATCCTGGGATGAAAATTACCACACTTGGTCTCTACCCAACACCTCATTATTTTTTAGAGGAAAATCCATTTATCTGTTCAAGAGTATCTTCAGTGATTGCGCTGTGAAGTAATATAACCATCTCTTTAAATAGGGCCATAGCAATAAGTACTGTAAAGTTTCCATTGAGTAACAATACTTGTGCTTCATTAAAAATAGTTTTGAAAATTGCAAGCCTTTGAAGACTTTTTGAGCACACATAATAGAAAATCACTATTTTGTTGTCATTGTAATATGTGTGTATAACATGCTGTATGGACTATGCGCACAGTCTAACTTGTGGAGAAAGAACATAAACAGAATAGTCCTCTTTCCATGTTCCAGTTGCAGTGCAACATCCAAAAGTTAAGCACCTCCTCCCAGTGAGATGATGTGAGGCAATGAAGATTCTATGCAACACAAGTGGTGAGAAGAAAGCAAGTAAAAGATCTGTGCAGTATGGGGACAGTGAGGCACCTGGCCCCGGGCCATGAGCTTTCCAGTCAGAATCCACAGCTCAGGATCCATGTCTGGGCATGGCTAGAATCCAGCTGGGAAATTCTTTCTTACAGTGACACCATGTCATCTTAAATGTCCTGAAAAGCCAGAACTCTGGAAGGCAGGCTATCAACAGAGGAGTTCAAAGCATTGAGCAAACCTTCTGCCCCCATCTTTCCCATCTTCCTCATCAGAAGCAGGAGCAGCAACTATTCCTTTAAACCCTGCATATTCTGTGGCAGAAGTGACTTTGATCCAGCCTTGCCCCAGATCCTCAAAGTCAAAATTAATTTCTGCCTCTACAGAATTTCCTGGGTCTCATGCCTGCATTTTCCCCATGCCATGATGTTCCTTACAACAGAAAGGAAAATGGGCTTGCAGAATGGGTCTTGCAGTTCTTGGAACAGAAGAGTCAATGATGCTTTTTTTTTTTTTTTTTTTTACTTAGGCACCCATACTGCACGTGAAGAATCATTTCAAATGCTTCTTTGGACTTTTTCCCTGGCTACTACATTTCCATCCATTACCACAGCCTCTGAACACTAGAATTCCTACAGCTGCTGGTGTGTTCCTGGGGTTGCCTCCAACATCAGTCACAGCTGAATCTACTTCGCACCAAGAATACAGTTGGCAATAGGACGGAAACCAGACCAGATGTTTTGATTCAGCAGTTGTATCAAATTTTCTTTATATTATGGAAGGCTCCAAGCTTCGTAAAATTATGGGCTTCCTTTCACAGACAAAATCCCCTGAGCTGTGTTTCTAAAGTCACAGAAGTGATGCTGTGATAGTGCACTCCAAATTATGTTTCAGATATACTTTAATAGCTCTTATGTGAGGACTCTGAAAGCAGACTAATAGAGGAGCAAGAGACACACTCTGTCCAGATAAATGCTGCGGGTGATCCTGCTGTAATGAATTTCTCTGTTAACAGCTGATCATGTTCAGAATCTGTCAGACTGTGGGTAACAGAAAAGATTAACATTTGCCAACCAGTGACCTTGTGTTTTCTATGGCTTTCCACAACTTATCAGCTTCAGAACAATCAACAGAAGTACTAAATAGGCAAAAAAATGAAACTGGAAGAGCATTTCCAAAGGTGCAAGCTGCATCCATTAGTTTTTAATTAATTGAAGAGCTGTGTTAAAAGACAGAGGCTTTTTGTCTCCTTTTTTGCACAGGTGACTTAGAAATGGGCAAATTCTTTTCTATGTTTGAAAGGATTCCTGAGCTCATGACAAAGTTTTCCTGAGTTCATTTAACAAGGTTGTTGACCTGATTGGCATGGTGCATTGTCTAAGACAAGTTAGCAGAAGAATTGAAGTAAATTATTTTTTTTTTTCCTTGCACTGAGGCATATTTCAAGTTTGAGTGGTAGTGACATTTTGCTTTTAAAAGAGAAATAAGAAAAGTAAGATTATATTCCTTTTGTCTTTATTCAGAACAAATGTACCAATTTTTTTTTCCTCTATTAACAATCTTAGTGTCTTTTAAGGTGCGCAAGATCACGGTTTATAACCTTAAAAAGTGTGTCTAACAGGTGATAGGGAACAGAGCATCATTAAAAGGATTAAAGATCAAGCTTGGTGAAAAGAAATAAGGAAAGGTAAATGGACTACTTGGAGGATGGTAAGACGTGGAGGAAAGGTTGCTTTTTTGTCCTTACCCAGAACTAACTGGCTTTTCATTAGTTACTAAAAAATACGTTGGAATTTTGTGCAGATGGACATGAAGGCTAGTGGCTGCTATGTAATGCCTCGTCCACCTTTGGATGCTTTCCAGTACACACAATTACTACAGCAGTTTCTGTATGTTATTTGATCGAAGGAGAGTTCTTAAGGGAAGTAAAGAGTGCCCTTAAGGGAAGTCCACTTTAGGCTGAAATTAAAAAGGAAAAGAGACCAATTCAAAATCTGAATTGATATTTTAGTAAGTATGCAGTTTCAACCTGCAAACGACTTACTTGAATCTTAGGATCTTCACTGCAAACTCAGCTCATTGTGTTATGCATCCTTCACATGGCTTGCTTAGCATGCATTATGACCAACCAGTCCTTACAGGTAAGTCTACAACCTGAACATAAATGTGATGGCAAAACATAAGCCTCACACTTCCTGGTTTCAGTCAAAACCCAGTGTTTTGGATACTGAATATACATTGATTCTTTCTTAGAAACAAGAAGTTCTCTAACACTAGAAATACGCTGGCAGTCTGGCACATGTAATCCTCTTTATCTACATGAAAATTCTTTCTTGTATGCTTTAGTGCATGAAATGTTTAGTAGCGTTGACCCAAAGCAAATTATAGTTGTTACTACATGCAGGCAAGATATATTCACTCAAACTTCATTAAAGTTTCCAATTCTATCCGGAAGGAAAATATTAAATGTGGCTTAAGTCAATTAAATAGATCACTGGTATGACATGATTTTAATATTTAACAGTATCTCAAATGTCTGAAGAAGAAAGAGACTCAATGCATGTGTAGAAAAGTTTCAGGATCAAGTCTCAGATTTATTAGTCATCCTTCAATACCTTGAGACCAATTCAATTTGTCAGAGCTGGATATCATTGCCATTTTCCACAGAATCCTGGGTTTTAAATCAAGGCCAACATAGCATCTAACCTTGGAGTGAAAAAGAATTTATAGTATTGCTAGAAGGGCCATGTCTCAAAGGGATTTAAATCTTTTGAATAATCCATTCTGATTTTTTTTCCCCTAGAGGTGTAAAAGAGGACAGCTGATACTATGTTTAACAGAGTAAGTAATAAAGTCACATGCACAGCAAGAGTGATCCACACAGATGAAATAATATGTGTATCTTCAGAATTTATCTTAACTCAGGATTTTACACTAGGAGAATCCTGTGTGGTCTTCTAATCTGTTTTATGTGACTTTGAGAGATTTGTTCTCTGACACATTTTAGCTTGCTTTTCTTGTGGATGGATGCTTTAGGAAGAATACTATTAATTTTATATGAAACATGCTAGGGCAGAAATTACACCATGCCACATTATACCGTATCAGATGTATACAGAGTACATATATATGTGTGTATGTGTGCATACATTTCGTACACGCACATGCATCTCTCAGGATTGTACAAGTTCCCACTGTAAGAGTTGTGTTTCAGCTGCTTATAGTTCTGTCAAAATTTAACCAACCAAGCTGGAATTTGTCATGCCAAGTGCGTACCTTAGGATGATATGTTTATTTTTAATCAAAAATGGGTAAACTCTATCTGAAAACTAAGTAAAAGGACTAGTATACAGTTTTCCTTATATTGCAAAATTTTGGCACCCCTGTCTTTAACAAGCTCAAGGACTATAAATCCCTGAAGCAGAATTTTGAAGTTCACTGGAGATGTGCCTTTTGTCACCTTTGTGAATATCTGCCTAAATTTAGCTAAAATTGCAAATCTTCACAACAGCACAGTTAGTAAATGCTCAGTGAAAATGTTTCATTAGCTGGAATTCTTGAATTTTCTATATGGTGAGCATGTCCCATCCAAAGACTGCGTGGGACTTCCACTTCTTTCCAGCTGTGAGTTCCTGGAGCTAGTGTCAGTAAGACTGTGCCTCAAATGCTCTTGGTGCCCTTCCTCTCTCATGCAAGGTGTGCGGGGAGTCTGGAAAAAGCCACCTAATCTGAATGGAAAAGTGATCTAACAGGGTGGATCCATGGGAAGTTGATAGGGAAGCAATTATAAGCCCCAGGGGAAGGTATTAAACAGTAAACTGGGATTGAGAAACAAGCTGTGCCAGGACCAACAGGGGCTGCTCTCCAGGCAGGGTAACCAGGCAAGGGAGTAGGGGGACTGGTGGCCAGTCGAGGAAGAAGAGTGTGAGAGTGGAGGATGAAAAGGGAGGTTTGACGTGTCTGAAGAATTAGGTGAGCAGAAGAAGGTGAGAGATGTGGGAAGGCTGCAGTGAGAAGCCAAGGAGGAGACTTGGACAAGAGTCATGGTGAGACACGTAAACAGGATGAGCTCAGGAAGAGAAAAGATGGATAGCAGGTTGAAGTCTTTGTCAGAGGTCAGGATTTGGACAAGAGATATTGTACCAGAAGCTTAAGAGATGTCTAAAGAGAGAATGGGCCTATGTAGGTGAGATATGTAGAACAGGCAGTAGATTGGAGAAAGAAAAATGGGGCTGAAACTGAATGTCTTTATCATTCTGTATGCTATACAATGCAATACAGAGAACAATCTAGAGGTACCTATGTTAGTTATCACTGCTGCATGAAACCTATAAGTTTAGAAAGAGTAGCTGTAAGTTTTCTGTTCTGTGTTTCTCTGTTTTGACAAACAAAACATTACATTCCTACATGTACTTAGGGTGTGGGCACCTCCTTAACATTCTACATGCAAAATAGTAATCTTGGCCCTTCAAGAATAACTGACAGTTAAGTACAAAACTTAATTCGTTAAACTTTTCTTTAACCTTTGATAAAAGAATCCCAGAGTGAAAGTACTATCCTATTAGCTGAACTACAAAGCAAAACACCCAGGATGATATTTTAGATGGAAAAGATACACGCTAACCAGATTGACTTTAGAGATGAGTCGTTAGGATTTAGCTTAAATATTGACATTTTTTTATTCACTTTACTGTTTGTTCATTCAATGAAGTTACCCAAAGTGTTTCATTCTGTGATATCAATAACTCTGATATTAAACCCTGACATGACATTTGTGGAATATCAGCAATAAGGCAAAGGACTACATAATAAGAAAAAGAACTTAAAATAAAAATAGTTTGGTTGTTGGGTCTGGGTTTTTTGCTGCTCATACTGCCAGTTGGGCAGTTGGAATAGATGCATGTGCTTAATTAATTTTTCTTTTTTCTCAGAAATTAAAGTTTCTGAAAACTAGATAGAACAAAAATTCGTTTAAGCAAATTGCATTAGTGTTGTTAGTGATCTAAAATAAACAATGTTAATATTTAAAGGTATACCTACCTTGAGCTTGAGTAAATACAGTACTGATAGCTATATCTTACAGACTTATTTTTTCACAAGTTTTTAGGGTTCCCTAGATCAGAAAATTAGATTTCTAATAAAAATGAAATATTATTTTGCAGGCAAAAGCAGAAATCCACAATTAAAAAAAATCAGAAAAATCTAACAGAAGCACTAGAGTTTCTTGTGAATGTACTCAAGTAAAAAAGAGAAACAAAAATTATACTAATGTCCAAAAAGAGAGATCGTTAGAATTTTTTTTTTGCATTATCTCACAGGAAGAGGAAAGGATTAATCTTGAATCACACAAAGCAATGTAAACAGGTCCTCCAAGGTTCATAAACTGGAAGGCAGGAGTCATTCTGAAGGCTGCAGAATTCATTCCTG
>NW_010522716.1:12338-13875 GCF_000687285.1 Phaethon lepturus
GAATGGAAAAAGCAGGCCATATCTATTCCCCAGCTTCCCAGGCAGTGCAGTGATGATCGTGTTATTGAAATATAAATAGACTTAAAGCTATCCTGAAGTCTATCATTTCCGTGGACTCAAACAGACACTAAGTAGAGTTCCCACATTTCAAAATGTACTTATTTCATAATTTATTCCTCTATAATGTGTGGTTGAATCTACATTTACTGAATTGAAAAGGACTACTGCATAGATAGCAACAGCTGAAATGTCATATCAAATTGAACAGAATAGCGGTGAAGTATCAAACATTAAACACACTGAATAAAGGCAGGCACCAAAGGCAGTCAGTGTTCTCAGTTTCCAAATGTGTTAAGAGCAGCATGAGATAACACTTAAGAGTGCTTCACAACATCGGGGGTGCTGATTGGCTGGTGATTTGTAAGGTTGAATTGCACGGCAATCTAAATGCATTTTGATTGTAACACAACTTCAAAATTGCTAAGATTTTAAACACTACTGATTATTCTAAATTATTAAATGAGCTGGAAGCAAATTACCTATGAAGCCAAAATAAGCCTTGATGATTTATATTACTGGTAACAAAAACATGTTGATATTAGTAAGACTCAGAAATGAATAAGTACTTTGCTTCTAGGACTGAAATTCATGAGAATGTGCAGCAGATGTAGAAGCAGTATTCATGGTTGTTGGAATATAAATATGTATATATGTATGTATGTATATATTATTTTTCTCTGCGGAAGGAAGATTAGGAGCCCTCACATTCTGAAGTCTTCTAACCTTGAGTAGCTTTTCTGTTAGAATATATAATTCCATGTAAAATAATGTAACATAATACAGTAAAGGTAGATGGAGACTGAAAAAAAAAGTTTCTTCTTCTTGAAAAATACTTTTCCTCAAAAATATTTCTGGGCAGGGATAGGAGGTATTTTATATAGTTTAAATTGCTCTGCTGCTATCTAAATATTTGAAGTACCTTTCAGAAGTTCTTATATTTTTCCAACAAAGATTGCAGTAGGTGTCTACCACAGATAAATTCAAGAACAATTCAAGGTGCATTTTCTGAGATATTGGAAAAATTATATGGAACATAATAACTCTATTACTGAAGTGGCAAAGCATATTAAGAACTTTCATTAGCCATAAAGTTACTAAAGAAAAACTGTGGGTTTCACAACATAGAACATGCTGTTTGAATTTTATTTCAAGTCCTCCAAAATTTCCCATGATATAAACTGGGTCCAGAACAAGAACTTTTGTTGGTATTGATTACATGTTTAAATCTCTCTGAAGTTCCATTAACCCAACAAGACTAAAGTTTTAAAACTAAATACATGTTGAAGAAAGTCATCTCCTTTTTTTTCTTTGCAAGGCTGTGTAGTTATGTGCTGTACAGCACCAGGCCTGCTGGCAGCAGATGGAGTTCAAGTATCTCTAAGGGGGAAAAGGATTCTCGCTTCTGAGCTGGCGGGCCTCATTGAGAAGGCTTTAAACTAGATTCAGAGGGGGAAGGGAATAAAACCAGGCTCACTAG
>NW_010522717.1:0-2994 GCF_000687285.1 Phaethon lepturus
CGAGGGGGATATTTAATAGGTACCTTTGTACATATCTATCTCTTTTTCTTTCTATCTCTTTATGTGTCTCCATCTCTACACCTATTGTGTGTGATTAAGGAATCTTAGTAAGTTTAAACTGATTATGCTGCCAAGTTTTATATGATTTGATACTGTGATTTTATCTCAATATCGTTAGTGAATTTGGTTGCTCTTACTTTGTATTAGATTCTTGCCAGTCTAAAGTTACATCAAGCACAACATATATCACTACACCAGAATTCCCAGTAGCATGTCCCTTTAGTCACAAACCATTGACCAAGTCTGGGACTAGGAGTGGAATTAGCCACACCTAGACTCCTCTATGAGGAGCTCAGAAAGCAAGGGCGTCCACTCTGAACCTCGTGACTCAACGGGAGTGCATTCCTTTACCTCCCTTACCTAACCTTAGTCAAAAACCATTGACCAAGACTGGGACTAAGGGTGGATTTTGGTCCACTCTGAATTTTGTCACTCAACGGGAGGGTCTAGCCTACTTTGTGTCCTCAATATACACATTAACTCGATTTGATACATGAGTAAATCATTCCAATTCAATTATAGTTTAGTTTCTTTCTGTACACCTTTTCCAATACACATTAACTCGATTGATACATGAGTAAATCATTCCAATTCAATTATAGTGTAGTTTCTTTCTTTATACCTTTTCCATGTTGAATAAATAATAGAGTGAACCTCGCCATCAAATTCTGTTAAGTCGCACTTCTAACAAATGTATATTAAAATCATTCACTTTCTGATATCTTTGGTGGTGCTTCTTTAACCGGCCTAAACTCTCCATTCGTGACACAGGGTCAGTGCTGGTGTTCATGGAGTATTCAAGATGGAAGCAACTGAACAATTAGAGGTACTGGCTTTGAAGATTGGAAAGTGGTTTGGGATTCCTGCTCTGTTAGGACAGAAGTATATCACTCAGGCATTTTGTGTCTCAGTTCCTCAACTATAACATAAGGAAGAAGTAACACTTTTGTTTTACTTTACAATGCAACAGAATGCTTAGTTTCTGTATCAGTACAGGCAATACAAAGCACTTAGATAAACAAAAAGGTCCAAATCTAATGCTTAAGTGTGAAGAGTTATTAGCCTTATGCTATTTAACTGAAAGCATGAAAATAGGTTTGATAGAAATCCCAAGTGTGGTAGAGGTTATTTCTATTGACTTCTTCTTTATTTGAATATATTTTTAAATTTTTGAGGGAAAAGATTCCTTCTAGATTGTGAAGGCCCAGCCTTTGCTCCTGGTGAAGTCCAACAAGGGTTGTGAGATGCCTTACTTCTCACAGTGGCAAGATACTGATGATTAGGGAGTGTCTTCTCTCTGTTACAGGCTGAAGGTCCTGAATTAAAGGATTAAGGCCGTAAGTGCTAGAAAGTGATGCTGATCAATTAACCATGCCAGATACATGTTCTCTCCTGCCTTGCTTCTGCTGGATACCGTATTTAAACTGCATCTAGTGGTGAGCCTTTCCTCAGAAAACCCTTCTCCTTTGCAGAGGAACTTATGGCAGCTCGTCAAGATCTGAGAGTCTTCCTAGAGAGACAAAGGCTAAGTGATTTACCCATATAAGCCGACATTTGAGTCAGCCATTATCTGGCCAATACAGTCTAGCAAGTTGCAAGAACAGTTTGTCTCATCTCAAAGCAGGCATCTTCATCTGCTCTTAGGAATCATCTTACACGGTCCATTGACTGTACTGACCAGATGTCTGCTAAATATGAAAAGCTAAAATGAGTAGCTCACACATGGACACTACGCTACATATGCTTATGATTAATTGAGTTGAAACCCACTCTTGGGGTGAGCCAGTTTGTGCTTTGTAAAGATTTTAAGAAAAGAAGTCTTACCTTGTGGGTTGTCACTATTTTTTTTCACTCCATCTACCAGAAGGAGATGTAATAAAGATTTTAAGAAAAGAAGTCTTACCTTGTGGGTTGTCACTATTTTTTTTCACTCCATCTACCAGAAGGAGATGTAAATTCTTCTTAACAGAGGTAAAGATTGGAGCAGAGACTTGAACACATGTGGTTAGATGTCTAAGAGTCCCTTAACGACAGGAACTATCCTGAATTAGCCTGAATTCATTATCCTGAATTGTCTCAGAAAATTGTCCCGAGGAATGTCCCAAGAAAGACTGTCATTTTTGTTTTTGATCACCCTTTTGTGTAAACTGCATTAAGCTGAAAATGTTATGACTTACTTTTTCCTTATTAAATCATTCCCTATTTGCAACCATCAATACCTGAGTAGGTCATTTTGGTGTTTACTGACACAAAGTTTGTCACGAGTTAAATTCTTTGCCTCAATCCTATTCTACACACAGAGAATGAGGACTAAATTCCATGTGACTTCAGGCAAATACCCTAGTTGCTGGACTTCCCTGCTATAATTTTCTAGAGCAAATCAATAAACAGTTGCTGACAGTGGAGATTTCTGTAACGTATGAAATAAAAAAGAATTATGCCTTTCAGTTCATGGCATGACCTCATTTTCTTTTCAAATTAATTTTTAAATGGTGTTATGATTATTTTATGACACGGTTTTTAAAATCCTTTTGTTTAAAATCCTTTTGAAGTTTCTCTTTTCTCCATTTCCTGGATTAGGAAAAAGACTCATTTTATTACAGTTGCATACTTGTTTGTAATTGAAGCGTGGTAGTTTTGAATAAATAAAATGGAAGGAAGGAAGGTTGGCAGGGAGGCAGAGCCTAGAGCCAGACAACACTGAATAGTGTAACTGATGGATTCAGCTTAGGGAGCAGTTAAAGTAAATGTTACTTAGACTGTAGACCATAAGCAGACTTATCAGAGGAATTTAATTTTTAAGATATTCTTGATGATTTAAACCCAATCTCAACAGTCCTCTAGCTTCCCGTTTATGATATTCTTGATGTTCCTGATGAAAGGGTTAATTTTCTAAATCTTCATATCTCTTGTTTTCATTTGTCAGAAACCAGG
>NW_010522718.1:0-2037 GCF_000687285.1 Phaethon lepturus
CTCCCCGCCGCTCGGTACCTGCCCGGAGGGCTGCAGGCGCCGCCGCTGGAAAGTTAATTCAGAAATGGTCCCAACTTTACTGTTAATTAGCTTCCCTGCTACCTTTAAACCCCCTTGCTGGTACCTGGCGATTCGAAAATTGTGAGCCCGTACTCCAGTTCGGCATGTTTTTCTGTCGGGAAAGGTCGCTGAGAGGGGTGAGAGGGGAATAAGGGATGGTGGGCATCACCCGTGCTTCTAGCTGCCTTGTCTTCAGACAAGTAAGCCATGAACTTCCAGCGATGAAGAAGGAGCCTTGTTCCTAAGGCGTGTGCCTTTGTTGAGCAGTCCTCTGCTGTCTGTTCTTTGGGGTTACCTGGTCCGTAGGAGACACCCGAAGGTCCAGTACTACTGCAAACAAACTTGGAAGGGGAACAGTGTGTGAGTGGGCAAAAATTATCTTGGCTTGTTGAAAGCTGTGCATGGAACAGGGTCAGTTTAAAGACTGGCAGTGCAGACAGCATCAGTGAAACTTTCTGCTGATGATTTTTTGTTTGTTTAAACCAAGTGGCACAGTTTCGGAGGTGCTTTTGAAGGTGTTTTTAAATGTGCTTTCCTGGGAGATAATTATTAATGCTTTGAAAGAATTATTTGTGATTATAGACAGCGGAGGGATCTTAATCTCTGCATGTAAAGTACCGCTACTACTGCGTGTCCCACTGAAGCCGTTTTAGAGGCATTTGTAGCTGGAAAACAATAGCTCTTGAGTCAACTTTTTGGTGGAAAAAAGGTTACATTAAACTGAAAACTCGTCTTTGTTCTTAGAACGTCTTAATTAATTGGATTATACAATGAAAATTTAAACAATATGGTCAGGACCCTCTAGGCTTCTGCACCTGTAATATATTTTACAAAATGTTGGATTCATGACACTAATTACCTCAGTTCATCTTAGTACTTGGTAGTTTGGCTCTGAAATTAATATGCATCCAGGTAAAATATGGCTACTCTAACAGTGTACTAGAAGGTAATGTTTGATGTAACCGTTTGATTTTGTGTGAGTAGCTTTGAAATTAGGTCAGTCCTTACTAATGCAACATATCTGAACAGTAGTGTAGTGTATGATTATGATAGTGCACTTAGCAGACATTTATTGCATGTATAGTTACTGTGTATGTGATGCACAAGTGACCATACTGTGTATCATAGCAGGTATTTGTCACATCCTGACAGAAAGGGGCTACTGTAGAAAAATATTTCTGTTTCCAAACCAGAGGTGTGGCTGCTGGGAGGTACATTGTGAGCAGCTACAAAGAACAGAAGAAAGGTAAAACTTAGAATGCTGAAAAATCAAAATATAATTAATATGGAACAAATCAGAAAGTGGTCTTGATTCTCTTGCAAAGGCTTGCCCCCCACTGCTCCAGAAGCACGCATCAGAATATCCATACTTTACAAGTCTGATACATTCAAGAAAACATAATTTTTCTGAGGTGTGAGAACTCAAATGTGGGGAATTTTATTATCGTTCTCAATATCAGGGAAAAAAAAAAGTCTGCAATATTTCTTTTTTTGGCAGACAAATGTTGCCCCCTGTGTATGGCTCCTCTTCATTGCACGTTTTAAGGGTGAACATTATGATTAATTATTAAAAGAGCTGATTAAAAATGATTTTCTGAAGCTACAGCTGTAACCTTTTAGAGCCAGATGGGGAGTGGACCCTTGCAGAGTTAACAAGAGCTGGGCAAATACCTGGAGATAAGCAACCTCTGCACGGAGGGCTGTGCGAGGTATGTGAGACACCACAGCAAAGGAGGTGGGACTCCGGCACCTTCCTGAACTGCTGAGCAGAGATGGTTGATTGGAGAGGGAAATGCATATGTCAGCATCTTTAAGGCTCCAAATCAGCTTTTTGCTTCCAATATATACTTCTTATCTTTGTCTTTTATTGTTTAATGTGTTCAAAGCAAGTGATTAGCTTAAGAGCAGGACCCCATTGTCCTAATTCCCCAAAAGATACAATAGGAGGAATTCTCCTGTCATGAAGAGCTCTTAAGG
>NW_010522718.1:2068-7019 GCF_000687285.1 Phaethon lepturus
GTGTGATTAACAGCAGCTTTAAATTACTATATAAGCAGTATAAATATTCTCCTGGTTTTCTTCCGGGAATTTGAAGATTTTTATGTATACAAATGCACTCCACAGAAGGGTGTCTGTATTCTTTTCTCTTTTGCATCTTTCTCCAAAATATAAAGAAGAAACCCTTGGGTTTTTTTTCTAATTGAGGTGCTCCTGTAAATCCACAAATGTTGGAAAGGCAAGTGCAATAATCTAAGCTCATTTTTAAATTGCCCAGTTTCCAAAGGGATTAAGTGCTCTTATTGTTTCCCAGTAGACATCCAGTAGACCCTTTTTTTTAATACAGCCTTTCTCTGCAGAGAATGCCCTCAATAACAGAATAAACTGCAAAAGCTGATATGTAATGGAATATTTTTATTATTATCAGCTTTATCTATGCCAAACTCTATTTCAATGTACATTGTCAATTTATTAGGAGTAAGAGAATATAAAATATCGTTGTGCCTTTTTCATTTCCATGCTTTATTTTAGTCTACCTGACTAAAAGAACTAAATGACATCATTAAGTTCAAGGATACACCTTTGCCTGAACTTGTAAGAATGAGATATAGCAGAGATTTCTTGTTTTACACACAAAAAAAATCACTGTGGTATGACCTGGATCTTGGTAATAAGCAGCATGAACTTTTCAATTAATTCCATGTCTTCTCAATGAGGAGTTTGAAGTTCTCATCCTGTGGCTATACCTTTAAGTGTAACGTCAGTGCTTTCACATTGATGGATCTAAGTAAATACTGGAATCTAGGACTTGCATGAAGGCCTCTCACTTTGTATTACTCATTAACAAATACAGAGGATTGTCTTGAAATGACTGGTTTTAAACAAATAACAAAAGGTGTTATTCAACAGGTAGGCTATGCTCTTACTCCGTTCTGTTGAAATGGTGTGCAGCAGCACTCAGTTGCTTGAACCGACATTTGATACGACTCCAGGTACAGTGGCCTTGTTTGGTTTAGGTAAACTAAGATTATTTGCAGATGCTGTCCAGCTTTGCTCCCTGTGCTTTTCTTCCAGGTGTGTGTCCCTGTTCTAACCGACTTGACTAATACCCTCATGTTTAGGTATGGGTTTATAATCGTATTTTCTCAGTTTTTCGTTTTCTAACAGGCACGTAGTACTAGGAGCTGTATTCGAAGTACAGATGGAAACAAATTATCGGAGAACATTTTTACCACTTGTGTCAGCAGCTCATCCTTCAGTGGTCCAGTTTCCCCCCACCTAGTAAATACTTCCTGTAGCACGTTCCATGCTGGTACTTTTTGTAGTTTCAATATGCTTAAACACACGCTAACGCATCACCTAATGCCTTCCCGTCTGAAGTAAGCGGATTAAGAAGTGCCTTAAGCACATGTGCAGGGAGGGTGGCTTTGTGCAGAGAGGGGAACTGTCATTCTCCTGAGATGGTCAAGTTAGTTTCCAGAGGTGACTTTCCAGCAGTGACTTGTGCAGCTTCTGTTTCTCTACCTGAGTTCTGCAGCTTGTTTCTTTGTGTGTTTGTCCAAGGCCTTGTTACCTTGACACTTCTTTATTTCTATTAAGGAAGGGTTAATATCAGTGGCAAGCAGTCCCGATCCGCTTTGTGCCATTGTATGTATAAGAGTTCTATTGTCCCAGTTGCAGAAAACTCTGGTAGTCACATTTCTGTTTGTTTTATGGTAGAAGAGAGTCTTGTAGTCTCCACATGTCAGAAAAAGAGATTACCTCCCAAGAAAGGAAGCCAAGTCCAGCCAATGGTCCTTCCAGTCCAAGGAAGCCAATGGCAGGATTTAGAGAAAACAGACATTTTAGAACAATGTTGTATGCTCTGAAAAAATTAATTAATTGCTTCCTACTGAAGACTTCACTCAGAGGACCCTGTGCCTTCCAAGAGACTGCAGATGTTGCACTTCTACTCGGGCCAGATATGATACATGCCACAGGATCAAGGAATAAGCAATACACACACCAAAAAAAAAGCTAAACTGAGAGTAGACAAAGGACTGAAAAATAAAAGGTCTGTAATGTGTGATAAGCTTAACACCACGGATTTAGAGATGTGCATTTAGAGATGTGTAGACGTACTGTACAAAATATTTGGAAAGCAAAAAACTACTCAGCTGATTGTTTCTCACTAAGATTACTAAATTTTTTTGTAATGAATTTGAATTGCATGTCAGTAGACTTTGAAGGCAGGAACTTTGGAATGGCCAGAGGAAAGGAAACAGAGTGAATCAGAAGAAACACTGGAAAAAATGTTTTGGCTCATTTTTACCAGCATACAGCTCAATATAAAGGCCTGCTCAGCTCTACCACAAAAATACAAAGAACATTTACCTAACCTGGGCAGCAGCCTTATCTAGGTCCAGGAACTGCTGGAAGCTTAAAGAGATCAGACACTGAATTTTTTACCAAATGAGAAACTAGATCTTATTTTTGTTAATGATTTTTATTTGCCCTACCAAGAATGTGTAAGGTAACCCAAGAGAAAACTGAAAAGCTAAAAAATGGTTCATTAGAATGAGACACACTGTCTTTTAAGTGTGACAATATGTACATATAGAATTCTGTCTGGGTTGAAATAAGTGAAATAGAACTGTGGATGATATTTCTCCTGCTACAGCAAGTTTGGTTATGTCCATAAAGAAGGTATCTACAGGAATAAAGACTGGGGAACACGTGGCAGGATTTATTAAGGTAAATGGTGAAATACCACACTGTTCAACAGCTTAAATCGGCTAAAATCTCATTACTCATTGATTACCAAATACAACTTTATGTCAGGATACTTTAAAAAAAAATCTCATTGGGTAAACGGAATGAAAAATTTGCTTCTCCAGAATGGTGGAAGAATGAAATGTATTCTTTATAAAATAGTAAATCTTTATGCTTCTGAACCCTCTACTGTGAGGAAAAAGTGACTGTAAGAGAGGAGAAGGTGGTATCTTTTGGACCTGATTTTATTCCTCATGTGAATTTGAGACAAAAAGGTTATTGGACTGATGGAATAGCCCTATAACTCAGGGAAGATACTTTTGATAAGTAATTTTTAAAATTACTGGTGAATGGATTTGTGTGGCATAATCATGAGATGGTAATTGTGTTATGGTCTTCAGAAGCAGACGTGAAAGATTTTTATGCTATTTTATTCACTATCAATGAGATAATGGGCAGAAATGTGTAGGTTTTTTTTCCCCTAGCTAGTCTTTTAATGCCCAGTTGTCAGTGGGGTCTTCTTATTTATCACTGTTTAATAGTTAAGAGTTGATTCCGATTATTATTTTAGTTAATTTACCAGACCTACCTTTCAAACTGCAACAAAATGAGAGGGCAGGTTTGCTAAGTCTCAACTGAAAAACTGAGATACTTGGAACAAATCCTAATGCATACTGTTATCATTAGTGAACTGGCGCGCTAAATGTTTCTGAAAGTAATATGCACAATACCGACAGTAAAATGAGGGCAGTAATTTACCTGTGCCCGCACTCAGCTGCTTACTGACTTAAATTGTCATAACAAGTGAGCCACCACTATGCTTCCTTCAGGAGGATTTGATGCGTTATGGGAAGTAATGACAGTTCAGCCCGTAGGATCAGACTGCTTTAAACACAGGCATGTAGAAAATATCAGTCAATGTAACAATTTTCTTGCAAATTCACTAATAGAAAAACGAGTCACACCTCTCTGTGTGGTGGGATGCTGTATACGGTATGAAAGATAGGTAAGTTTTAAGAATGCATATAAGTTATGTTCAGAAAGAAGTTATCTGAAAAACAAACTTCTTTTTTCCTGCCAGAAAGATCATAGTTATATCTATTGCAGTTGTAATAGATGTTGCATGTTTTTGACTCTTAAGTCACAGATTTTCTGGGGTGCGTTATTTGTTCTCTGAAGCCCCAAAGCCATGTTACGAGCAAAGAGAAAGATACTGCATCCTGTTGTGTGTTCTGCTCCTGTGCCATCAGTTTCATTGTTCAAGGATGGCAGGAAAGAGACCTGACTAGGGCATTGCTGTCTCTTTGCAGTCTGCTGCTTTATCATCAAGAAATTCATTTAAGACCCCGAATCAGAGGAGAAATGGGTCTTGCAGTGCAGCTTCACAGCACCTTTGCACAGGTGTGCTTGTGTTATTGCTGCTCAACTGTTAGCTGCACCTCTAGTACTTCACAGCTTATAACCAGGTAATGGCACTGTGGTGAAGACATTTTACGGCTGGGGTTGAAGAACTGATAATATGCCTTTTGGGGGTTGCACGTTCCCAAAATCTGCTTATTTCTTGAAGTCATGCTTCCCACCAACAGTGAGGTGAGCTGATCCTTCTCACATGGCAACTGGGCACATTCATGTGTTAGGAGTTTCTGACAGGTTATGTTCATTTCTTCTGAAAGGGAAGGAAATGTGGAAGCTGATAATGATTTTTCTTTTTTTATATACAGAAGTAGTCACTTTGTGTGGTTAATTCTTTGGTGCAGTATACTTTTTCTGTGTGATCTAAGATGAAAAGGGGACTGGTCGCTATAGGAATGTTGTCAGGATATGCAGGGATGCAACAAGGAAGGCCAAGGCCCTCTTGGAACTAAATCTGACGAAGGAAGTAGAAGAGGACAAGAAGAGCTTCTACAGGTGTATCAGTGGTAGAGGAAGACTAGGGAAAATGTGGGACCTTTGCTGAGTGAAGTGGGAGCCCTGGTGACAGAGGAGGCAGAGAAGGCAGAGTTACTGAAGGCCTTTTTCACTTCAGTCTTTACTGCTGAGACTACTCCTCAGGAATCCCAGACATTGGAGGTAAGAGAAAAAGCCTGGAGGGAGGAAGACTCTCCACTGGTCAGCGAGGTTTGAGTTAGAGATCATTTGGCTGAGCTAAACACTCACAAATCCATGGGCCCTGATGGGGTGCACCCGCGCGTGCTGAGGGAGCTGGCTGATGTTGCAACAC
>NW_010522719.1:0-3762 GCF_000687285.1 Phaethon lepturus
CAAACTAAGGACACTGATTTGGATATTTGCATGTGGGGGCAATGTGCTTTACCTTTAACTATATGTCTGAAGTTAATTAGCCTCAATTTTCCTGACTGTGTAAACAGCCTTGAGGCCTGGGTCTTGATTTTGGCTCTGTTACACTATTCATGCCGCAAGCGGAAACCTTGCTTTCCCATCTGTCTCTGCCTGATGGAAAAAAGCGCTTCAGTTCACTAATACGTTCTTTGGAGCCCTTCAATAGCTGGGTGACTAGGTTTTCTGAAACTCTCTTTGTCCCTCGTGTTAAAGCAAAACTAGTTGGCATAACTAATGAAATAAGGTAGTCTCGAAAAATGGATACAATCATGGGATAAGGAGAGACATGTTCAAGCAACCAGTTTGTTTCCATGAGTTTGTTTTTATGCTGCGTCAAATGCTTCAGGTCGAGAGCCTGGCTGTTACCACAGTATACAGACCTAGGTACGACGGAAGTCTAAGGACACAGCAATCTCATCTAGTGAAGGTGTGTGCTTAAGTTGTGCTAAAGTCTAATGCTTCGTTGTTGATGGTTGAAAATTTGAGGGTAAAAAGAGCAAAAAGCTGGAACAAATTCTCTCTTCCTTCTTCCCCACAACTCCAGCTACCAGCGTTTCATTAGAAAAAGGAGAGTACAACACTCAAAAAAAATCACTTACCTACATTCCTTCAGTACCATTTCAGATTTTCATATCCTTTTTACATAGAAGAGAGCCAAAAAGTGTTTTTCATCATAAATCATTATATTAAAGTGTATTTACTCCTACACTTTGATGTAGAAAGTAAACTGGGATGAATGATGATTTATTCAAATTTTTGAATCACCCCCTTTGTCTCCATCTTTTGTGCTGGCTTTTTGCTAATGAAAATTAGAAAGCTAAAGTATGGAATGGTATAGAAAGAATATGACATAGTTGCACGTAGGATAAAAAGGAGCAGGATAAAATTACAGGATTATATTTTTTACATTTCACAATATCTACTTCCACATTTCACAGCTACTTTTACATGATTAGAAAAAAACCTAAATATTTTTAACATAAGGAGGATGCTTTTAGAATGACTGTCATACTGTTGCTAAGTATGATGCTACACAGTACAAGGACACAGAAGTTAAGTCAGTCTTTTGACAGCAGTAGAATGATACTGGATTCATAATTAGTGCAAATAATATCAAAGTGTGGACCGCTGTCTGATATTGAACAAAAGTAAGCTGGAAATGTCTGTTCTGGCAATGGAAGAAAAACACTGCTCCTTTTCTTTTCCTGATCTATTTTATTCCAAAGCCCTTTTTTTACACAGACCTGCACTTTGAGATATACAAATCCCTTTAAAAAGGCTTCATATCCACCACATTTCTTAAGGCTTTCTGTCTAAGATACAAATGTCAACAAATTGTCCAGAAAAAATACAAAAGCTTATTTTGTTCTTGTTATTTTTAATGATAACACCAGAAATACTTCTCAAATACTGATGCTAAAAATGTTTTTTCCCATTGTCTGCTGTTGTTAATTTGACGATGATTCCTTGTAGAATTAGCATATGTACAAAAGACGTGAATAAAACCTCCATTCATGCTTCTAGTTTCACACGGAGCACATTGATTTCAGCAGCCCAGAAAAAGGTAGATGGCATTCATGTTTTTTTTTAAATAAATGCAAATAATCCCCCCCCAAATGATCTGATTATAGTCCCAGTTGAGATATAGATTTCTGATCGCAGTGCACCTGCTTGGTGAGGCTTCTCCTTCCATGTTACATCAATAATAAAGCAATGAAGAAGCTTTCAAAAAAATTTCTGTCAGACCTCACATCAGCATTCACTCAAGTAAATCATAAAAACATGTATAGGACATTTAAACAAATTTAAAGTGGGTGTATTTACCATGATCCAATCTCAAGTGGTAAGGATATCATTTGTCCATAATAAACTAAACAAAACAAATCAAAACGTGACCAAGCAAACATATCCTTTCGCAAATGAACTGAGGTTTTTTTGTTTTAAATCTATAGCTTAAAATAATGGCTCCATCACAGTATTTTGTACACCCTGTTTTGATCTAAGCTATCCAGTGGATTTCCCTTTTTACCATGTTACTGCACTGATGATACCAGCCTTTACAGGCAAAGACATTGGCCCCGGCAGGGAAAGGCAGAATTTTGAAAACCAGTTGGGCTAGTAAATGGAGGAAGGATGAATTTCAAACTCTTGTGCTTTTAAATACATTTGCTTCAAAGCCTGTTTTTTGTAGAGCCTTCTCTGGAAACTGGTAGAGTGTATGAGCAATCTTATTTTGGCTGAGTGATCCCCATAGCATTAGTTGTAGCTCAGCATCCTTCTCACCTTGCAGAGGCGGGGAGGGAGATAAGGATTATTTTTATGTAACCTGCGTATAAATTTGGTTACCTTTTAAATGAACAGATTTATAAAAATATTACATAGCAGCACAGTTTGAGTTACCATTTTTGGATATACAATTGTAAAATTATAATTTTGACTTTTATTAATACATTGGAAAAAATTGAAGTGAGTCACGTAAGCCAAGTTTTTTCATAATGTGAGCCATACTGGACTTAATTGCAAGGAATGGCAAAATATTCAATTGCAGAGAAAGAAGTAACAGCATCACTTACCTCAAAACTTACAGATCCATTGTGATCAGTGTCAAATGCATTAAACAGAAAATGTGCGTAAGTTGTGGAATCTACAATTTAAAACAGTAAAAATAATTCATAGTAAGCACATGTTATTTCATTTAATTTCATTCAATGAAAAAATTGATACCAAGATATATTTTGATACCAAAAATTGATAGCATGACTAAATTTTAAATTCAGTTTAAACTTGTTTTTGGCAGGGGAGGAGAGATAAAATATAAGTGCAAATATGTGGGTAGCTATGCTGTTAGGAAGAGAAAATTTTAAATTCTAGTCTAGAATTTCTTTATTCATTTTCGTTCCCATTTCTACTGGTTACTCATATCTGAATGAATAGCAAAGAAGTCATGTTATTGTACTCTGAAACAACCTGTGTTAATGGGAACACTACTTTATCAGTTAAATGACCATGATAGGGAATCTACCTCATACGTTAACAAAGAAAAATGTGTTCATTTGTTCACTTCAAATGAGGGAAGCAGACACTACCATCTGTGCACCTGGCATATCATTTTTACTCTGAAGACAAGCCTGTTGTTACCCTGTTGAAAATGATCTTGTCAGAAAGCTGCTGTTGGGCTTAGATCCTACGCTCACTGTCCTGGTTTCAGCCCGGATAGAGTTAATTGTCTTCACGGAAGCTAGTATGGGGCTATGTTTTGGATTTGGGATGAGAAAATGTCAATAATGTGCTGATGTTTTGAGTTGTTGCTGAGCAGTCAAGGACAGTCCAGCTTCTCGTGCTGGCCAGCCAGCGAGCAGGCTGGGGGTGCACGGGGAGCTGGGAGGGGACACAGCCAGGACAGCTGACCCAGGCTGGCCAAAGGGGTATTCCATACCATATGACATCATATTCAGTATATAAAGCTATATAAAGAAGAAGGAAGGGGTGGAGGGATGTTCGGAGTGATGGTGTCTGTCTTCCCAAGTAACCATTACGCGTGACGGAGCCCTGCTGTCCTGGAGATGGCTGAACACCCGCCTGCCCGTGGGGAGTGGTGAATGGATTCCTTGGTTTGCTTTGCTTGCATGCGCGGCTTTTGCTTTACCTATTAAACTGTCTTTATCTCAACTCATGAGTTTTCTC
>NW_010522719.1:3831-9214 GCF_000687285.1 Phaethon lepturus
GGCTTGGTTGCCGGCGGGGGCTAACCCACGCCGCTCACCCACAGGTGAAAAAGTCCTGTCCAGAGAAGCAGATTCTTAAAGCTGGTTTGCTGCTTTGTTCCCATGAACATCATATGAGAGCTAGGTGCTGAAAAACCTTGGAAAAACTGGCCGTGACTAACTGAAGTGGTAATAAGACTCTGAAGGATGACCTTAAACAGGTGACCCCTTCACTAATTATTTGTATGCTTTTCAAACCTACTGACTAGTGCATATCGACTCATTTTAGAAACACAAGACAGCATGAATATAAATCTGTCAAGCCTCTAAGTTTTTGTAAAGATCCATCTTTCCATTTCCACTGAATGTCTTCTGAGAGGCACAACCTGCTCCAGGAGCAATATATCGCAAAGAGAAAACTTCTCCAGAGACTGCCCCACTGATGTGATGTACAAGCTGCTGGGGTTGTGGGAAGTCAGCTTTCCTCAGTGTCTTTCCCCTCCCTCAAAACCATGCGAATTAATGTAGGCTGAGGTATTGTTTACTTTTAATATTCATTGCTTTGCTCTTTCTATTTCATGCATTTACATTAATTTTAGGTTAATTAACATTAACCTCACAAACTTCTAGTGAAGTGAGAAGTGATATGAAATCTGTGTCCCCCTTGCAAGGCAAACCGCCCCATCATGGAAAAAAACTCATCAGTGCTGAGATGACTTTTTCTGATTTCTTCACACTAAACCATTTTATCTTTCATATTAATCATTAAAACCTTTATTTGTCACAGTCCAAAATACTGTTTTGAATTAAACTGAGTGATAGTCTTGGGTCACTCACCTGAAATGCTACCTTGACCCCAAAGAACCAAATATACCAAAACTCAAAACTTTGTACTTCGCAGATTCAGACCTGATATTGGCAAGTAAAGTCTCTGATCTTACTTCAATATGTTAATTTCATATGCTGTGAAATAATTGTAACAAGAAAAAACTCTGTAACCTTTAAATACTATATTTGTTAATGCATTTGTAGAGAATTAAAAAACAAAACACCACTATTGAGAGATTCTTTCATTAACCCGTGTATCCAGTCATCAGTGTAATAGCTTAAGCATGGGCTAGCAGACAAATTCCCACTTTAACTGAAAAAATGTAAATTTGTTGTAGATTTGTTCAGTTTATATTTAGGATTTTAATAGTCATATTTTCTATAATCTACTGAGACTTCTGTTGTGCAACAGACTTTACTGTGCAAACCATCTTCAGGGAAAAAACATTTTTTAGAGGTATAATTGCTATAAACTGAATCTTAAGTAGCTTCCCATTCTCTTGGCATTCATTTCTTAAAAACATAAGAAATATTCCTAATTATTTTCTGTAGATTTACAGAAAACACAAAGGTTAACACAAAGGTTTTTTTATTGTTTATTGCCCATGCATGATACTACTCTTTTTTTCATCATGGTATCTGAAAAAAAAAATCTCTAGTTGAAGAATCTTTTCTTTCTAGTAACTCTTCTGAAAAATTCACAGGCCTTTTTCAGGGTCGTTTGTTCAGGCAATTCTAGTCTGAAATTTTGCCTTCAAAGACACTGCAGGATGAGGTACACTAGTCTTTTAATTGGAGCTACTTAATGTGATTCTCCTCCGCCCCCGCCCCCTAACTCCTGAACATTAGTCATGATAGACAAAAGCTTAACTTTTTAAATAAAATATGTTTTCTTTTCAGGGATCTGATTTCATAACTAGTAAGCTAAAATGATATTTTGACAGGTTGAGACAGGAACCGATATTAAATCAGAATTCCTTTGACATTCACCATTAAAGCGTTTTAAACATCAGAGACAAAAAACCGTAATCATTATACAGCCAAGAGTATGCCTTATCAAACCATGAACATAATCTGTTCTGTTCATAACTGAGTAGGACTGCAATAATTATTCAATGTCTGGATTCTGATCTATGACCTGCCCGGCTGAAGAAGAAATCCCAAGTTATATTCCAGGTGATCCATGGCATGAACGCAAGGGGGACTATTCATTCACCTGTATTTCTAAAAAGAAGTTACGGGAGTGCCTTTCTGGCATGGAAAGCTTTCTATAAAGCTGCTTCTGCCTTTTAAAAGACATTGATTTTACTGCAGTTCTGCGTCATCAGCTTTGTTACTCTTACTGTGGCCCCCTTATCCTCGTTCTACTCCTCCTGTCCCTTATCCTGGATCATCTTGAAAGCAGCTTGGTGAAGTGACTTGCTGGCTGACATTGGAAAATAACATTTTGGTGATTGCTTGGTCACCCTGAAGCTTAAAATCTTACACAACATCATTCTGTTTGCTCAGATATGAATTGTTAAAAAATACATCATGCTGTATCTGGTTTTGCATTACACAGACAATGGGGCACAGATCTACGTGTGCGGCATGTGTTTTAATTTGGGGACAACTTTCAAACTTTTTATTTCCTTTTTAATATTCAGACATACAGAAAAACAGTATTTTAAGTGCAATTGAAATTTAAAAGCCTCAGCTGCAGACAATAATTTGGCAATACATTCAGAGCTTTAAGTATCCAGTCTAGATGCTTAACTAGACACTTAAATATGATGATCTCGCCCTGTTGTTAGCATGCAGAGGCATGCAAACACAGACAATTAATTGGGCTTTGAAAATACCTTGGCTAATGTGAGGAACAAAGAATAGACTCTGGCTCCCATAACTCTCAGAAAATGTCAAAAGTCAACACAGGCACCTACAAAAGACCACAAAACCTACACAAAACAGTTCAGGTTTCAGTGAGTCCACATAAATTAAAGGACTACTGATGTGAGCTGTTGCTCTTCCAAGAAGATTCAGCTCTTCTGCTGTTTCCACCGAATATTTTTCCTGAAATTTCAAGGAAAACTACATAAGGCTTTCACATTTGTTTGCGCTGTCGTTCTGTACCGCTAAGGCTACGCGCCATTGCGTGGAGGCCGTGGAGGATGGGGAGAGGAAGGGAATAACTTCTAATGGCCACTTCTTGCTGCTCTTTCCTGGCATCTCTGAAATGGCTTTATTGAGAAAGCTAAAAATGCTGTTATTAGTGCACACCACCACCTGTTACTGATAAGTGAATTATCTGTATTCGATACTTTTCTACCCTCCTAAAAATCTAACTTTGTATTAAAAGCTTTGGGGGGAGGTGTCGTTTTTTGGGTTTTTTTTTTCAGAAAAGTGTAGCTCCCTTGTTGCAGATAGAGCAAAGGCATTGCTGAAATTATAGTAAATAGTGTAATTGTGTGTCCCTATAATGCAATATTGCCATTGCTACTAAGAAGCCAAAAGTTTTACAGGGAGCTTGGCCCAGGATGGAGGCTCATCAGCTTGCAGCTTTGTTTCCCATCATTTCCCTGTGACAGCAGTCTCTCAAATTTATCAGGTTTCTAAGGCTGATTCGTTTTACTTTTGTGGTACAGTTATAGCGTAGCAGAAACAAGCAGTTATTCTATGTAGAATTAGGTATTTACGACCCTAACGTAATGATGCAGTGGGGAGAACTTTTTGCCTTGTACGCTAGCAGAGGCCTTGAGCAGCAGAGCTGGGATGCAGCGCAGAGCAGGGCGGGTGTGGGATGAGAAGGGATGGGGCACAGGCTGGCACTGGGGACCCCACAGCTATAAGCAACTCACCCATGGTCAATTGAAGAATGAAGGTGTGGAGCTGGACAAAAATGTCTTTAGGGGTAGAAAAGAGAACAAAGAAATAGTATCTAACACGTGTAAAAGGTACCACCTATAGTAAATTTGGATGTAATGTGGAGCTGCAAAGCAATGGAGAAAAAGAAAGGTGTAAAAATATGTTAGCAAACATGTAGAAGTGACCCCAGGTGAATCCTAGAGCGAGAGAGAAGGCAACACCAACATGAACATCCTAATTCCTCCTAGGGAAGGACTCCAGAGGCTGACAGTCCACTGCAGTCCCCCCCTCCTCTCCCAAATGATGCCACTGCCCTAAAGGTCCAGAGGAACAGCAGAAGGGTAAGCATTAACACCAGGAAAAGGAGTGGAAACTGAGTATATATCGATTTGAACTATATTAATATTGGTTTTAACTATATTAATATTCTTTCCTTTCTGTAACAATTAGGTCTGGACTAATAAAGATTAGTCTTTTAAGATTACTTTTATTCTAACAATACATTTTAGCTTTAATGTGTAATTTTTAATGTGTAAAAGGTGTGCTTTCTCTTTGCTCATAAACAATTTTGACTGTAACAATAGGAAATATGAGTGTAACAATAGGAAATATAATAATTTTTTAAATTATTATTACAAGTGTAGTAAAGGTATAGTAAATCACATACAGAGAATTATTTTCACTAGCCAGGGTAACTAAAAAATATTTTATCTGAAACTGTAATTGTTAGCCTGGTTTAAAAGCTTAGCTAAAACAATCAGCAGGCACGTCAATTCTTTTAGCCTTTTTTTCTTCCCTATTGAGTGTGCCTACTTGGTAAGGATTTCAGTGATGGTAATCCACACTGAATGCTGCTCTTTACCTTCTAGGTCGTTATACAAAATAAAACTAATTGCGAGACGTTTTCTTCCTACCAATTAAGTGTGGGGTTTTTTAAATACAAGTGAAAAGAAAGAGCTGTGAACAGTCCCAGGGAAACATGCAAATCTCAAGAGCCGTGGGAGAAGATGAAGAGGCAGGATTGAAGAGCTGTAGGAGAATATGAAGAGGGAGGACTGAATAGAAAGCAAGAGAAATAAAAGAGAGGGAAACAATTCAAATAAAAAGAAAATCTGAAGTTCAAGGCAAAGAACTGTTATACATTTTTGCGTTATCTTCATTGCACTAAAAGATAAGGAAGGTAAAGAAATTAATGAGACCCCTGGAAATTAATTAATTGAAATTAAGTTTAGCAAAAAAGCCCTCATTTAAGTAGTGAAACCCCATAGAAGTCAAGGGGGTTCTGCCATCAATGTTAGAGGGTACCTGTAAGTGCCTCCTACGGTTTTCTTTCCTACCTTGAAAGGTTTTGTGGAACAAAAGAGAATGGGGAAGACTGTGTAGAAAGTTTAAAAAGAAATAACCTACTCAGAGGAGCCTGGTTTTTAAGTTACCCAAACACACGTAGTAACTTCATAAGGCTGACTTCTTGTAGACATCATTGCATTTCATTCAGAAATATATACTTTAAAATGTGTCAATCAAGGAAGTACCCCATGAGTACAGACAGAGCTTGAGACAACAATCTTATTAATTTGAACAACAGGCTCTTTTGTCCAAGTCTGACAAACACACATGACTCTCTGTACACTGTAGCACTAATTACATCTGACGAGTACTCACCTCCCTGTGGAAAGAACTGAGAGTAAATCTCTTTGAAGGTTTCTTCATTGACAACACCACTGGGGCATTC
>NW_010522719.1:9245-15717 GCF_000687285.1 Phaethon lepturus
AAGAACTGAATAGCATCCAAACTGTTTAAGTCAAATCATGTGTTCATGAGACTCTACAGAACATGTTTGTGACTCTGAGAGTTTAACATGCTAGAAGAGTCTTGATTTTGCACTTTCAACCAATTATTAATGCATTAAAAGTCATTTTGAAGGATCTTCCTAAAAAGTTCCCATGGGACAAAAATTTCTTCTGTGCCATATATCTCAACTTCAGTCTTGAGACCTCAGTGACAGATGTGAGCAGCAACCGCTCTGCCGCAGTGCGTGGAGCTGTTGGTGCCGCTGTGGGCCGGGGGTGGTCGCTCCCGCCAGCACAAGCAGCGCTTGCACGGCGTAGAAACCAAGGAGGAATGTAAACTGCATTTGCAGGTAGGTATTACTGATGCAACATGCAGTCATATTCTGCCTGAAGAGTTATATACAATGAATTCGAAAGAGCCAGTCACAAAAGATCTTATTCAAACCTTGCATATCCTTCTGCCTCTTTACATCTTTTTTGTAAACTGGAATATGTAAGAAAGAATGAGCAGAAAGTGTCAGAGCAGAGCGATTACAGAGCAAATGAAAGGAACTGAAGAAGAAAAAAGAGGATTTGAGTGGTGACTTTACAAAAATTACTTATGTAAAGAGGAAGGCAAAGCAGAAGGAATACTGTATTTTTTACTAAGTCAGTCATGCATAAAAATCAAAGACGAGACAGTTGACTTCTAGTCCTAAACTTGCCAGATGAGCAGGTGACTTTGGGCAATGCACTTAATTCCCTTTTGCCTTAATTCCTTCTTTAACACAGAGGGTGAAAAAAGCCTTGCAAGCTCTTTAAGAGGAAAGTATTTCTAGAAACAAAGTTAAGTAAGAAAAGAGAAATTAAGTGTTAAGGCTCATATATTTATTTTTGTCCACTGCTGTGCCATTTGGACTGATGGCTCAAACTTATGTGCCCCTAGTCCTAAACTGGGGAAAGGAAGTAGCTTTAAATGAAGATAAAGAACAGTATAGCATATTTTACCAGTGTAATAACAGCTTTTCTTGATCAATCATTAACATTTCTATTAGATCAAGTAAGGAACACTGAGATATTCACACTTCTGACAGTTTCTGCTGGGAAACAAACAGTGTAATCTTACTAATTGAGAGAAGAACGCACCGCTGGAAAACGCCTGTCAGATCTCTAGATCTAGTATTATTTTGATTTATGTCACTTACCGTCAGCCAAAATCAGCTCTTCACCATAACTGACTATGCACTGACTACGCACACACGTAGTAAGAAACAATTCTGTTTGATCGTAACAGACAGACAAAGCAGCCACAGAGACAGAAGTACAAAACCTTTTGCTGCGGGTCACGGAGGCTGTCCCTGGTGGGCGCGGAATTAGAGCAGAGGCCTCGCTAAGACCAGGCATATACCGACTGCTGGGCCACACCGCCCGGCAAGCCGACGCCGTTGGGGAATGGAGGCAGCAGTGAAAGGCGCGTCTCCCCTTTGCCAGGCAAGGAGCCATCCCTTAGCTGGGCGGCATCTCCCTGCCTGTCGCGTACTTGGTGTGAGGGCATTTCTAGAACGCCTCTCTCGCTTTATCAGCTTCCGAAAAAGACTGTAGTCAGATGGTCTAGCGGCTCCGTGGTCCCCAACAGGTTTACTACACGGCTTGTCTTTGCCTTTTAGAGTTGTACAAATGCATGCAAAAGAGCAATATTTTTACTTGCATTCGAAGTACAATAAAGAAAACATCAGCGAAGTGTTCAGGTGCTCACTGATATAACATCATAGTTATTCAATGTAGGAAGTGTAACAAAGGTATTTCATAAGTTCCTCTTCCAAGCGTACATTGGTATACGCTCTACACGATTCCCAGACCTGCTCGAGGAAGAGTAACGTAACCCTCTCACTGACACGGGTGGGAGTGTGAAAGGACAATGCAGTATTTTAGAATTTAGAAAAAGAAGCCTTAGCGTCTTTCTGTTTGGCATGTAATTTCTTTTCAGACAAAAAGCTAGGCACATTTTCAGTGAGCTAAAAAGAAAACCTCTATATTGAGCTTGTACAACTCAGATTTTGCCTTTTTTTTTCTGAGAAGCTTAATAAATAATGAATAAAGCATGCATTTAGGTTCATCTAACTCTATGGCTTATTAACATGTAAAGCAATTTTTCTACCTTTTTCTTAGATGAGAAAGACATTCAAAATATACTCATTTTGCTAAGAGTGCTCTCCCCTTTTTTACAGGAATTGCCACCAACTCCAACTATGTCAGTCCTTAGTCTGAAGCTGTGAAGAATAAGACTTCCATTTCCTGGCTGCAATTAAATGTTATGATGTTAGTGGAGAAGTAATGGTACTCTGGAAAAAATTGTCTGATTTATGCTTTGTTAGTTCAGAATAAGTTAGCAGCCTGTTTTTAGAGAAATACATGCTCTGCATACCTCATTTCAAGGTATTGCTTTTTTCTGTCACTTAATGAACTGGAGTGAAAAGAAAGTGTTTGAAAGAAACATTGCTTTAAAAGGCAACCTACCTACACAGAGTTGCGTGTTAGTAGAGCCAGCAATGACCTCTTGCGTTTATCTAGGTTTACCCCGTGTATTTTCCTCTGCTCTTTACCACAACGTTGCGAGTAGCACCTTACCTTTTCCATCCTTGGAGATCTGTAGTAACAGTATGTTAAGGACTTCCATTAAAAATCTGTGATGCTGGCCAATTACTCTTATCAGAAATATTTAGCTGAAACCTTTCTTTCTTTGCTTGGATCTTTCCTCGGAGACTATACAAGACTCTGAACACTTATGTTCTTAAATATTTTTAATCTAAATATATATGTAGCCAACATCATTTACCTCCAAGACTGCTCTTTTTTTGGCTCATAAATCTGGCTTTATTGTGTTTATCAGGAGATTTCTCTACTGCAGTGAGAGAAATTTAATATTGTAATTGTTAAGTATGCCCCATGGCTTTATGTCAAGTTATTGCTGACTTCTTCCATTGTACCAACTCTAATTAAAAAAAAAAAACCAACTTTCTAACTTTTCATTAAATTCTTATAAAAGAAAGGAAAATAATTACATAGTTTGAAAGAAAAATGTGAGGCTTATTTAAACCATTTCCTATATTCATTTTTCCTCCAGCTGTATATAATTTGTTTTGTTACAGAAAACTTCTGTTTGACAGTCTTTTAGAATTGCATTAATAATGTATTATATTTTACTTCTGGAGAATAAAAACGAGGAAAAGTTCATTTTGAAATGTTTTTCCTGAGTCTAGTCCTCTCCCCTTTAAAGAGGAAACAAGATAAAATGACAAAGACGACACAGAGAATAATAAATAACATTCTGCCTTTTGATGATCAATCTTGCCTGCAATTTTACTGCTGGGAAATTACACTTCCAGCACATGGTCTTATGAACCACTACAAAACCTGTAAATTATTTACAAGATTCATGCTGTCTAAGCTGTCTTTTTTTCAGTAGTTCTAAGAATACTGCAATACGTGGATTCTTCTTTGCTACCTAATCAACACCCTTTTTAGACAACAAGCAAACCCGAAAAGACACAAAAAAGGAGAAAGAGTGAAATGTAGGAAAGAAAATGAAGGAGAAAACAACTCCAAGCCCAGACTTTTGCCTGTAAAATAAAAAAATTTGTATGACAGATCAAGCTGTATTAGGAGGTTTGGCAATTTTAAATACATTTTGATTTTGGGCCTCTGCATGACAGGTACTCATCCCATGCTTTATCTGCTGTCACTGTTGGTTCTGCCTCATTTTAGATATATGTTCATGTCCATTGTTGTAATTATCTCAGACTAACTATATATTCTGGTTTTGCATATACTTCTATTGTGACTGAAAATTTAAATTTTCCATGAACACAAAACTTAATGGAATGTGTATGTGGTTTTGAAATAGCATGCATATACGTTAAAGCTAATTCTACCAACAATCCCACAACCTAAACCCACCATGTCTTTTCATAGTCAAGTCATAGAATCATAGAATACTTTGGGTTGGAAGGGACATTTCAAGATCATCTAGTCAAACCCCCCTGCAATGAGCAGGGACATCTTCAATTAGAACAGGTTGCTCAGAGCCCCGTCCAACCTGACTTTGAATGTTTCCAGGGATGGGGCATCTACCACCTCTCTGGGCAACCTGTGCCAGTCTTTCACCACTCTCATTGTGAAAAAAATTATTCCTTCTATCTAGTCAAATCATAGCCTCTTTTAGTTTAAAACCATTACTTCTTGTCCAGTTGCAACAGGTCCTGCTAAAAAGTCTGTCCCCATCTTTCTTATAAGCCTCCTCTATGTGCTGAAAGGCTGCAATACGTGTCCCCAGAGCCTTCTCCTCTCCAGGCTGAACAAGGCCAACTCTCTCAGCCTGTCCTCACAGGAGAGGGATTCCATCCCTCTGATCATTTTTGTGGCCCTCCTCTGGACCTGCTCCAACAGTTCCATGTCTGTCCTGTACTGAGGACACCAGAGCTGGATGCAGGACTGCAGGTGGGGTCTCAAGAGAGTGGAGTAGATGAGCTGAATCACCTCCCTCAACCTGCTGGCCACGCTGCTTTGGATGCAGCCCAGGATACAATTGGCCTTCTGGACTGTGAGCGCACATTGCCGGCTCATGTCCAGTTTTTCATCCACCAGTACTCCCAAGTCCTTCTCAGCAGGGCTGCTCTCCATCCCTTCATCCCCCAGCCTGTGCTGATACCGGGGGTTGCCTCGACCCAGGTGCAGGACCCTGCACTTGGCCTTGTTGACCTTCATGAGGGTCACACAGGCCCACTTCTCGAGCTTGACCAGGTCCCTCTGGATTGCATCTCATCCCTCAGGCGTGTCAACTGCATCACTCAGCTGGGTGTTGTCTGCAAATTTGAAGAGGGTGCACTTGATCCCACTGTCTATGTCACTGATGAAGATATTAAAAAGTACTAGTCCCAATAGGGACCCCTGAGGGACACCACTTATCACCGATCTCCATCTGGACATTGAGCCATTGACTACTACCCTCTGGATGTGACCATCCAACCAATTCCTCATCCACTCAACTCCTTGAACAGCTGGAATTTTGCTTTCCTAAACTTCAGGGTCCTGACTTTACTCTTCACCTGACCCTTATCCCTCATGACTGCAAACTCCACAGTGCATGATCACTGTAGCCCAGACTGCCTCCAATCTTGACATCACCGATTAGCTCACTTGCATTGATGACCAATAATAGGTCCAGTATCGTGTATCCTCTAGTAGGGCTGTCTATTACCTGGCTTTAGAATTTATCTTTAACGCATTCCAGGAGTCTCCTGGATTGTCTATAGCTTGCTGTGCTATTTTCCCAGCAGATGTCAGAGTGGTTGAAGTCCCCCAGCAGGACAAGAGCCTGCAAACGCGATGCTTCCTGTCGCTGGAATAAGAAGCCTTTGTCAACAGGCTCCCCTTGATCGGGTGGTCTGTAGTAGACACCAACCACAAGGTTCCTTTTGTTGCTGCAGTCTCTGATTCTTACCCATAAGCTTTCAACCTGCTCATGGCTATTCTTCAGGGACATCTCTTCATACTCTATCCATTTATTGATGTAGAAGCAATGCCTCCAACCTTCCTTCCACGCCTGTACCTTCTGAACAACCTGTAGCCATGGATAGCCATACTCCAGTCATGGAATTCATCCCACCAACTTTCAGTAATGGCAACTAGGTTGTAGCTTTCTAGCAGCATGGTGGCTTACAACTCCTCCTGTTTGTTGCCCATGCTGTGTGCATTGGTGTAGAGACACTTCAGCTGGGCTGTTGGCCATATCACATCCTTAGAGGAACACCCCTTAGTTCCTTTGAGGTATTTCACTAGTTGAATCCTATTACCTCAGGACTCCCTGGCTCATCTCTGTAAGACTTCAAGGGTGTTCCAGTGTAGCCAGCACATCTCAGAGCAAAAGGCTGAGGGCCCTCGCTAGCACCCCATCCCTCTAACTTTGGCATGTCATCCCACAGATTGCCACTGGCAAGGCTGATATTATCCCCCTCCCCTCTTCAAGGCTAGCTTAAAGCTTCTAAAGCAGTCCAGTTCCTAATTTTCCATTTGAGTGTAACAGGACTTTGATCAAGACAGCATGAGAATTTAACACATGGCCTTGATTTAATAACATAATCTAGTCCAAATTAATAATGAAATCTGGGCCAACAGACACTTCAAGAAGCTCAACAAGAATTGTAATGTTCTGCATCTGGGAAGAAATTGTCCCTTGCCCCAGTACCATCTGTGAAGTGACTGGCTGAACGGCAGCACTGCAGAAAAGGATGTGAGTTACAGTGGATGTCAAGTTGAATATGAGCCAACAAAGAATTCTTACTGCAAGTAAGGTAAGACAACTACTGAGTAAAGGCCAGCAGTCTGAGGGACTTATTCTCTCTCTCTACTTGGGACAGTAAGGACTACCGTACTGAGACCCTCCCAGGGATGTGGAGAAACTGAAGCGGGTTCAGC
>NW_010522719.1:15748-45816 GCF_000687285.1 Phaethon lepturus
AGCAGAAGGCCAAAAAGACTATTAGGGATGAGACGACATGGCCAACGAGGAGAGACTGAGAGAGCTGGGCTTGCTTAGTCTAGGCCAACACTAAGGGATGAGCTAATAGCAGCCCACCTGAAGGGCAGTAACAGAGATAAAGGAACAAAACACTTAGCAGGGACAGACAGTCTAACAAAGTTCAGCGGCCACAGTCTGAGGTTTGTGTGCTCACACTGGACACGATGAAAAACTTTTTCATACTTCTTGGTACCCTGAAGTGTGGTGGTGCTTGAGACAAGCCCTTATTTTCAGTGAAAATTTGTGCTGTTGAACAGCCTTGGAAAGGTGTCTCGGTATGTGGCAGAGCTTTTCTAAAGGAAGAGGTGAGAAACTTTGATTAGTGGACCTTGATAATTTGTTATTATGAACAGGAACATACGGATCATGACAGAAGGGTGTGGTTAGAGACTTGTGACAATAGGTTCTGAAGCTTGCATTTTTTCAGTCTTTAACTCTTTTAAGGCTTATGAAAATTAATTTTTAATTTTATGGACTCCCTACTTCCAAAGTTGTATATGTAAGTTTGATTTAAACTTGCTATATCTAATATTTGTTCTGATACATGTGATTGAAATGTAATGAAAGCCTTCTTATGACTTTCATATTTGCAGAAAACTGAGCCAAACGATAACTGTAAAATTCACATGGGTTACAATGCCAAATTAGTTTCTCCCACTAAGAAATATAATTAGTGTTTTGGACTAAACACCTAGTTTTAGTCAGAAAAAACCCACATATATTTGGTGTTTAATCAGTGCACATTGATGTGTCTTTAGCCTATATTGGCCTCCCATGGCAAGACATCAGTGGCTATGTAGTAAAATTACTCAGCAAAATTATCAGCAAACCATTAGTCAATGATTTATCAGATAGAACCATTTTTTTAGTGTAGCTATGCTGAAGTATTATATCAGCAAAGTTTATACTTGCAATGCACAGTGTTTTTTCTATGATTATAGAAAATTTAACCACAAGAGAATTCAAATGATCTGAAAATTCATTCGCTAAAGTATTTGAGCACTATATGAAATATCTAGAACAAGCCTAGTGATACTCAGTTCACAAATTACTCCTATCTTGAGCCTCCTCCAAAATAAAATGTGTGTCAAAAATGGCACACACAAGAAACTAAGGTACAAACAGTCCCTCCGAGAATGGAAAAAGTAAGGACTTCGGTGAAACATGTCTAACATGATCTCACTATGCCTTGGAAGAAGTAGAAAAACAGATAAATCTCACTCTGAAAGTGCCCCTTTGTACCCTGACACAAAGGCTGACACCTTGATATCAACACGACATCCACCCTGAAGGCTTTTGCCAGAACAGTGTTCACCAGGGTTGTCCTGCAGGAGCCGAGCCAAGCAGGTATTTGTCGTACAGATACAAGGCTAGATCCAAACCCAGCTAGACTTGTAAACCTTACCAACTGCCACTTTCAAAACCTAAATCTAGATGTCTGATCTCAATAGCCTCTATGTGGTTTGCCAATTCACTTCAGATAACAGAGTTCTTGCTTCCCAGTATGGCTCTGTAGCCATAAGCTGACTGAAATCAGGAGGTTAGGTAGTTACAAAAACAGAAAAGTGATGGTAGGAGTATCAAAGACAAACAGAAAAAGTTCTCTCAAACAAGCAGCACTGCTTTAAAAAATGGGTTGGGTTTGTTGAAATTAAGAATATGATTCTATGTGCTGTTATGATTAAGCTGCTGGCTCATTAAAAATGGATGTACCTCATGTTTAGAGATAATTGGCTGAGCAGTGGTGGTAAAAAAAAACAAACTGGAAGTGACATGAAAGTAAAAGAGCAACAATGGCATGGAGATGGAAATTTCAACATCGACCTTTCTGAGGTGTTTAAGTTTCCTTCCTACAGCTGCAAATCCGCAACAACTTGTGAAACAAGGCTTGCCGCCTTTGCGTGCCTGCTGTTTAACGTGATATCCCAGTTTGCCTCCAACACAGGGTAGCCCAAGCTCTTTTTCTCATTCACCAGTCCATTGGGCTCCCCTGGAGCTGCTTGGTTCTGCCGAAGGATGGATCTTGTTCGTGGTCATTTCTGCGCCCCTTTCCCTCCGCCCCGCAGGGAGAGCTCTCCCCAGCGCCCCGAGCCTCTCACCTCTTTCTCTGTACCCCTGCAATAGGCCACCAAGCCCTTTTTCACGTAGTCCCTGTTTCCTAGTTCCTGGAACAACAGGTCTGTCAAACCCTCACTGAATCCCACCATCTCAAAACCTTTTCCAGATCTTAATCTTTTCTTCCCTTTCAGAAGCTCCTTCACAGGTAACCTTCAAGCAGGTTACCACCAAATACTACCCCATTTCTCAGACAAAACAGTCCAAGATCAAACCAAGAAGGCATCAGATAGATGGAAATTTCCAGTCAGACAGATCCAAAACCACAGCTCGCTTTAAGAGCTAGCACATCCTGTGAAAAGCATGAAAGAATCTCTTTCCTATTATTCTTCTGCATTCTCACTTCGTGTCAAATCTTGCCTTGTGCCGTTTCTGTAGCATAAGCTAGGGAAATTATGCAGAGAGAAAACCCTTTTCTGGAAAAAAAGCAGGTGCAATTCAGGATTGCCAGCACGAGGGAGTGTAAGTGATAGCATCATGTAACACCGATATGGTAAATGTTACAGCAAAGAGGAAAACCCAGTGCGCTCGCAGCAACTGCAGTGCTTGCGGGCCACGAGAAAGGGGTGCTCTTAATTTGGCAAGCAGAAACAATATTGAAAAATTACTTATTTGAACATTAAAGAAAACTATTCGAAGATAATGTAAGTAAGTATGTATGCAGTTGATGAAAATAAGTTTTATTTTGACTAGGTGTTTTATTTAATTGCAATTAATTAGTGGTAGTGGATAATGTCCTGATGTGGACCTGCGTATGCAAAATGTTAGGAGAAATTTATACACTAAATTTGTCTAAAAATCTCATAACCTACAGATGCAGGAAGAAGATAATTCAATGGCTGCTGCACCTTATTCCTCTAGAGCCAATGCAGGAATTTGCTTTTTACAGTTTTACTATGCCTTACGGCTTTTAAATTTAGCTAATACCCAGCTGACATGGTATAAAATGATTTAGTTGTGTCTGCAGACCACTGAATGCACTTGAAGCAGAGTAGAAAACAAAAACACGAACTAATACACTTCTAGACTAAACTTGTTTATATTTTATTTATACTTAATAAAACTGTTTATATTTTATAAGCATGCTGCTCCTGGCTGTATGCTGAATTTTGTTAGGTGTTATGGTAAAATCTTGTCTGCACACCCACAGAGGAGCACCAAGGGACAACGGCAAGTTGGGGAGCCCAGCTCGTGCCCTGCCCTGGCTGCTTCCAGGACCTCACAGGAGCCATCAGCCCATCAACAGCCCAGATCTACAAGCCCAGAGGAGCACAGGGGCACAAAAGCAAGCGGGAGCCCAAATTAGTAACGCCTGAGGGGAAGGGACACACTGTCCTGGCCCCTCCTGGGGCTGTCCCAGGAGAGCCTCAGCTCCAGTATCTGGGTGTGAAACCCATCAAGATGAGGCAACACTTGGACTGAAGGGGGTTGCCGTCTCAGGGTAGGGGACACATTATGGGATACCGGGGAAGAGTATTTTGGGATTGCACAGGACATGTTATGGTATGTTTAGCGAGGAACCAAAGGTGTGGGTGTGCGAGTGAGTGTGTGAGTGCTAGCAAAGATCCAGCCGGATGAGCTGCTGAGCAGATGACATGAGCTGGGAGCTGGGGGTCACTGGTTCTCTAAGGGTAACACCGCAGGGGGGTTGGCTAGTGGGGACCAGGGTAATCCTGACCAGATTTGTTCGTGTGCATGAGATGGTCTGTACCAGCAACTGGAGTGGGGTTGCAGCCTCAGAGGCTTTCATGCCCAAGTACCAGCAACTGGGGAAACTGGGATCCAGGAGGAACTACTGGACGTCTGAGCCCACCTGCTGGAGGGATCCACACGGTACATAGGTGTCTATGTATATATAGGGATTCTTACTAGCGGACCTCCGACCTGCTCAGGTACAGAGGGGAGCAGGATGAGGCCATATGTGCTGCCTGTGTTCATGTGACTGCTCTGTATGTCTGTCTGTGATCTGTGCAGTTGGCCATGTATATAGGTATATATGTGATGTATACATGTGCTCTATGTGCATGTGCCTACTGGTAATACAACTTCAGCTCTGCTGAATCTGGGGATTGGATCTGGGGGCATGACAACAGCCTCTCCTCTCTCAGGCTGTTGTATCTGGCCTGATATTTTCCCCTAAGAAATGTAATTATTAATTGCATTTATTATATTTAATACATTTATATAATCCAATATATAGTACATTAATTCATCAGTTTTGTATTGATTTTACTTGGGAATACCTTTAGCATTAAAGATGTATTTACCAAATACAAATAGGGCTTAGCTCAAGTTATGACCAACCTTACAGCTGCATGCTGAGAATAAGTAAGTTTGTAATTTGCTGTAATTTAAACAAACAAACAAACAAATTTGTAATTTCTCTGTAGTAAACATAAATCTATCTTGTCCCTGCTATATTAATCAGAAATAGTTTTACTTGCCTACTTATTTTGAACTAAGTGCTGCTGTGATTAACTTCATGTCCTGGAAATACTCTTAGAATACAGGGTTCACTTCTGATACTGATTTTTTCAGTAAAAAACCAGAACATATCAGAAGTGATCTTTTCAGCGGCTGGGTGGCATTGCTGGAGTTCAGATCCCATTGCTGACCAACACAGGAGAAGCATCAAGAGCAGGAAAAAAGCCTGCAGTAGCTAATAAAAGTGAAATTATTTTAGAGGGACTTCAAAGTAGACAGTACAAACAAAATGAGGTTTCTGGGGGAAAGAAGGTTTTGATGTCATTAAAGGAAAAGGAAATGCAGCCTGAAATATATCTCAAAAGATATGCTTAAAAGACATGTGATGCACTACCCCATGTAGCAGCCTCAAAAAACTAATTCAGAGAAACCCTCTCTTGAAATATTTGAAATGTAGCTGAACAGAGCACTAGAAATTAAGACTGGGAAAAGTAACCTGGGAATAGTTAGATAGTTAAAATTTTTTTTTCTTTTCTCACTGAAACAGATTAAAAAAAATCCCAGACAAACATATTTATGCTCCTTTTTTGTTTTCCTTTGCTCTAAACAATTCTAGAAGAAGCAATAACAGAAGAAGATGTGGGGAGAGGAGAGCAGCTGTTTTCCTGACATAGTTAGATCCCCTCAAGAGGGCAATGAATTCACAGAGATTGAACTATAAGCAAAGTATTGTCCATTAGGTGCTGGTAAAATTTCAAGGATTAAAAGATACAATGGATTAAAAGATAAAACCCATGTCTTTGTAATCTATTATAGACAGTCAATTCTCTGAACAGTTTCTTTGAACGGGCATCTTCTGGACTGCAGTGTTGTCAGTATTTGGCTCCTGCTTTTTAACACCTCTTTTTGAAACTAGGTGAATGACAGAAATATTTAATATCCTTTGTATAGATTTATCATTGAACACTTCAACACATTAAATGGGAGCTTTGAGGAAGTTTTTAGGAAATCAGTGCACGTATGAGATAATTGCAATGACTACAGAAGAGATACCAACTTTGGCTCTTTTGATGAGGCACCTCTGTGTTTCTCTTGAGCTTTGCTGTTTGCCTGCTATAAAAGCCAGTTTGTCAAAGGATTGAGAAGATGGTTCGCAGGATGATGTCTCAAAGCCTTCACAAAGGATTAGGGTTGGTTTTATTCTACCTTTACACCTATTGTTTTGTCGTCTGGCCAGGCCTATGATATAATGGAACAAGTCCAGACCTTACGTGCCTTTCTTCTGAAAAGCTGTTGAAGGAGCTACTGTTAATTATCAAGAAAAGTGCAGAGATGGGAAGATGAGCAGAGGCAGGCTGCAGTGGAAGAGACGGGAAACAGAAAGTTTTGAACATGTGTGTGTTGGATGCTCGCTCATCAGTGGTGGCAACCAATTAGGCTCAAAGGAAATGTGTTTGGTCTGGGAGTGATCTGTGCAGATGGAACCACAGAAGTGAGACTTATGGGAAAATCCACATCATAGCATCTCAGATTAAACACATAAGACACACTCAGTATAAATAAGATAATGTCATTTCTTTCCTTCTGCTAGACGGGAGACCCTTCCTTCAGTTTTACATCCTTTTATAAAGGTTTAGTGGACAGGTTACCAGCCACTCTAACCAAAAAATAGAGCTGCATTCTTCTTCATGCTACCTACCCAAGAATAGAACATCAGTTAATTTTCTCAGAGAGGGAAGATAATTCTTCAAAAACTCAGAAACATGAATTTTTTACTTGAATCAATTTTCATAGGCCCTTAAATAATTGAAATATTTTGCTAACTTTCCTAACAATCTTAGATTGTTTTCTGTATTTATTTTAATTCATTAATTACTAATACTGTACTGATAAACAAAGAACTTCCAAGCTAATGTAGATCTGGGTATACCAGAGAAACCAGAAATGGACTCAGTCAGGAATTTTTTCCCTGTTTGAGCATAATTCATGCTCCATAATTATGCTATGTCTATTTAAAGTAGAACCCATACAAAGTATGGGACAAAGTGTACTTAAAACACAGTTATAGCTGAAAGAATTTAATATAATTTTTGTTCTAAAAAAGCTTCCTGGAGTAAAATGAAGATTAATAAGTACATTAGTGAAGCCTTTCCTACTTCGTAGAAGAGATGAGAGTTCTAGTATGTTAATATGTGTAAGACACATGAACATACTCAGAGCGCAGAAATTTTGAAAGTCCAAAATACAAGGTGGTGTGGGGTTTTTTTAATTTTTATTTATTACACTGCTTGAAATTAGTCTTATGAAAAAAATTAATTCTAAAGCCAGCATTAATATTCTTTTCATCTGTGGGATATTATCCCCACTATGTACAACAATATACATTATATATATCAATGAGTATGTTTATAATGACCTATCTAGCTTGATGGATTTTCACTCATTTTCTCTAATGAATAACCTGTATTCAATTCAATTACATTGGAAACTGCTGGTGTTTTTAATTTCAATTATCACTTCTACTTTTTGTGTTACCAGGAAAGGGACAGCTATTAATTTAACCTCCTGTCTATTGAAATTGAATTAGTTCTTTTTTTTTTTTTTTCTGATTAGGTTTCTCATCTTAGTTTTCTCAGGACTGAGCTAAAAAAAGAGCTTTCAGAGGCCCGTTCCTTGTTTTACATTTTTAACAGGTTTTTTTACATTTTAAACAGTTCTTGTTTTACTTTTTTAAAAATAACTTCTGTGCGGTCATATAGAAAGATACTGTAGCCAATCAGTTATGAATGATGAACACAGTGACCAAAGGTATACCTCGAATCAGACTTATTGGATGGTTTCAAGAGGGCTGAAATTTATTCCTAAAACAGCTTGCTATTCTTTTCAGTTATTGCAAGATTAAGCCTTATAGATCAGAACGTAAAATAATATACTCTGGTCTTGTATACTTGAATACAATTGTGAGCCTTGGGAGCTAGTAATGGAGGTGAAGAAATATTTTCTTTATTGTTTGTAGAAGTTGTATGGGATGAAAAAAGTAGGGAATAATACAAAAGGAAGGTGTTTTTTTCAGAAATGGTTAGGGATGGTTCTCTCAGATAGTCTTTTGTCCCAGCCCCTGCTCTAAAGCTTTCCTATGAACTTGCCTATTTATGGCTACAGGTGTAAAGCATAAGCAGTTTTTAATGGAGGACCTAGAATGCAGGAGGCATCGCCAAACGCAGTGCCCTGAGTACTGCTCTAAAGGGACATCCTTCCTTTCGGTCTTTCCTCCCTTGATCTACAGTAGAAGTAGTTCAGCTACAGGCTGAGAGGGGCAACACCTCGGGCTGTTGCGTTATCATTTCTGCCACAGGAGCTGTAGGCTCTTTTTAAAGCTCAGTGGCAACAGTCTACATTTCTAGGAACGTTGTGGAAGTCGGTGGGTTTGATAGCATCAGCCTCTTCCCACCCCCTTTCCTCTGAAAACTGGCGGGTTCGGAGGAAAACGAGCAGAAATAAACGAACGGGCTCACATCCAGCACGTGTGGCTTCACACAGTAAATAACCATCAACACTTGGGCTGCTTCCGCGATGCAGCGGGCGAGGTGCCAGCAACGCTTTTAGTCAGCGCCGCTCTTTGTTTAGCAATGCCCGCTAACGAGTGTAATTTTTAGTTTCCTATTATTAGCACTGGCAGTAAAACAACAGCAAACAATATGACTAAAGATTTGAAGTTAAAAACTCACCCCAAAGCTTGACACTTTATGGATCAGTCCCTGGCATCTGAAAGGTTCTTACTGTTTCTGCCCTTGCTCGTCACTACAGGAGGGCATTTTCCAATCCTGACTTCACAAATAGGTGGGAGCCATAATTAAATTAAATGTAGCAGAACCCACGCTTCAAATACTGAGTGGTGCGGCTTGCTGTAAACGCTTTGGCAAAGATGAGGTACTCAGCCTCTCGGGAGAAGCTGTATTTAGGCAAGCACTGCTTCTGTGACTTGCCTTCCACATGTTCCCACATGAGCCCTTTTGATCAAGTCCCTTCAAACTGACTGAAATCCTAGGTGAGAGGAGGAAGAATAGCTCCTTTCTGGAAAGTGCTGGGAACTCAAGTGTGTTCCCTTAGACCCGCTCAAGTGATTCACTTGAGCAGAATGAAGGACGTCACCAGTCCCAAACAACAATATTTGAGTATAGATCAATTCCCTACTTTAAAAGCATGGAGGCCTTAATTTTATTTTTCTTACACAAGGGAGTTAGAATTTAGAAGCTCAGTTGGTGTCTTGGTTTTCCCTAGAAGCTCCTTGTACCCTTAAACACTGGAAGATTCATTGAGAAGGAAACTGTACTAGCAACCTTCTGATAAAGGTTAGCAGACTGGCACCATCATGATTACTAATATTTTATAGCCATATCTGAAAATGAGAAAGCTTGACTTTAGCACAAGGTATTTATGAAGCAACCTCAGTGTGTCATGGGTGAAAACACCCACTATATTCTGTCTAAAATGCTAATCTGATTTTTTTTTTGTATTTGCCAGTCAACTGGCTGTTGATACTAAGTACTGACACCGTCTCAGATTTTCATTTTAATCATGAAGTAAGAACACTGTGAGTTTTGCATTCCTGGAACACACGTCTGCATGAAAGACACTCAGCCTGAAAGTGTGTCCTACCTCGTGCTATTTCAGAGTGGTGTTTCTTTGTTTCTTTCAAAGACGTGCAATAGTAAAGGCAGACAGATCGATATTTGGTTAGTGCTAACTATGATGAAAAGCACCGATGAATTTCAGCTCCTACAGAATCCTGTCAGCTCACAGAAATAGTGAAGAGCATAAAAGTCACTGGGGAGCAGGTCAGAAACTGGAAATCAAAGATTGTACTCATTATTTATATTTTATATAGTAATACACTTATCCTTTAACAAAGGTTTTTGCTTTCTCCACTACTAACACTTTCTCTTAGGAGCGGGGACCCAGCATGGCAAACATAAGAATAAAAGTTCTTACGTGCATAAATATTTATAAAACTGAGCCTGACATTAGCATAAATAGGACCTGATTCACCAAGTACAGTGGTGAAAAGCAGAAGCAATTGAGGCAGTGACGTGTAGGCAGCTGTTGTGAGTCAGAGAGAGATGCAGTCCATGGGAAGAAATGCTTCTCCTATGTTCACACAGTGAGGGTGACGTCCCTCATCCTGGAGGCTTTCTGGCATTCAGTGTCTGCCACGGGCGCCGCTCTCCATGTACCCAAACCTCACTGTCACATCCATGCTCGTCCAGCCTGCCAGAACATCTCACCAACACCTCCTTTATTCTGTTGCTCAAAGGGCTCCCCAGAGCATGGGTCCACAGTGTGGAGAAGATACTTGATCGCTAGAGCTCTGCTGTTTACGGTGGTCATAGAAGGGCCAGCGTGCGTTTTGTGGCAAATAAATCTGGATGCCTTTGAGAAGTAGTGAACAGTTCCGTAAGACAGTGTAAGATGTACCATTGCTACTTACAAATGAGATACTGTTTCTATAATTCAGTAAAAGACATGAGAAAAGCGTCAGAATGGAATTTGAAGTTTAGTCAGGAATATGAACTGATAACTTTTTTTTAGCACAGCAAAAAATCTAAATAAATTACATAAATTTCCTTTAGACTGTTCTGAAGCTTTCCCTGTCTCATATGAGGATACTTGATACATTGCTTTTGGCAACATATCTAAAATTGGTAGCATAAGTCAAGTCATTGGAACTGAATACTGAGAGAAACATAAATAAATGCTGATTAATATTTGCTGCTACATTTTTGTGAAAACATGAACAGCATAGAGAAACAAAAAAAGAAACAGAAGACACCTCCCAGTTAAAACAGATAACAAGAAAGGAAAAAGGTAACTAGAGAATTAGACACATCTAAAAAGGTTATCTATCATACAGGGTAGGCCCAAAAGATTTCATTTCTCATAGTGGTATCATTCCTTATGGAGATTCATTAAGGATGATATTGCTGGGCATAAAAACTTTTTGCAAAACCTACTGAGTTTATTGCACATAAAATTTGTCTTTGTTCCATAACTACAGCTTCTGAGAATGCAAGAAGAAAGAAAAAGAAAAGAAAGGCTGTTATAAGAAAACAAGGCTGTTATAATTGGAGCTCCATTACAGGGGATGGTACTACATTTCTTGTTCAGTGAAGCAGATGCTATATGACTTGATTTATTTATTTTCAACACTACTGGAAGTGCAGTGCATTTTTTGGAAATCAGATAGTGTGGTTATTTGATCAAGCCGGAGCGACGATGAGAGACTCAAATCTGGAAAATTATACCACTTAGAGATAAGAAACAGAAAAACGAATTGATCCCTGTGCATAAGTTTCTAGCCTGTTCGCTGACTGTTTAGTGTTGAGACAGTTACAGTAACAGAAAAGGGATGGTTTTCAATCTTAGGATGCTAATTAGGTCTTCACTGGGAAATGGAGCAGAAAACTTCCTAGAATGCCCTGAGATTTCCCAAAAGCTGCTGCTCCCAGGAACTCTGAATGAAGAAGGCAATGACCAAATGGAGAAAGGCATCTCGTTTGCAGAGCAGAACCTGAAACTTCAGTTTCAGGTCCTCTGGTGAACAACTGAGAGCTCTGCAGAGACCCAGCATGCTCCCAAGTGAATGGAGGGAGTAACTTGACTGGGATGCATACTCTTTCATGACTTATAAATGTAGGAAAAAAGAAAAAAATATTCTGAAGAAACCAGGAAAATGTTGAGATTTTCCAGCACAAAGCAACAGGGACAGGTACTTGCTTATCTAGTGGTAAAAAAGAATAAAAATTAGACTACATTTTGGTATTGCCTCATGGGAGTATCTTCCTCTGGGAATGGAGTGGACTGGACTGGGAGATTTTAGAGCCAATTACCACTAAATTACAGTTGTCTGACAGACTGAAGGAACGTGCTGTTCTTTTCATCACAGACAGCTAATGTGGCGGTGGACAAATCAGCTGGACAAAATCTCGCCACGTTTCTATCTAGAGCATTGGAATCCTTGAGAAGGCATCTTACAGTGAAAAACACATGAAGAGGGTAAAAAAATTCTTCATGACATTGGGTCATGTTCCATGAAATTCAGTGAAGATTTGCAACTGACTAAGAGGAGCGCGATTTTTAGCCTGGAAGAATAAAATTATAAATACAGGAGCTAAATGTTACAAGTATCTATAATTAATTAATTACTATAGATGTAATTAAGAACTGATAAACAAATTTTCTATTAATCTCTGGTATCAAGTTGAATCTAATTTTGTATCTGCTTTCATATTAAAGGTCTCTGTCACTTCTTGCTCATCTTGCTCTGGAGGAAGGTAAAAAACATTGCCTGTTTTAAAACTTTGTTAATAGTAGTGAATCACCCATTGTACTGGGTGACATGGAGAAACACTGACAAAGGGCTTTTGCCCTAAAAACCTACGAAAGAAGTTAAGCTGTCCAGCAGGACAATATGGTAGGTAGTTATTGAACCTGGATTTCCTGCTTATTGATCCAAAGCTCAGTGAGCTGTACAATGTTTCCTGCACACCGAGATCCACTGCTTAGTGCTGGTATTTTTAATCACAAGAACAATTATGTGTCTCTTGCCCTGATACATATAATTGTTGGTAGATAGCATGCCAGAGACAAATATTGCTATATCCAGATACTGGCGATACTTGTAAAATTATCCTTGACACTTCTTTTTGTGAGGTCACAGTGAAGCTGGTCACAATGTCAGAGATGAATAAATGGAGCAAGTACATCATTGTTAGAAATACAACGTAGAGTGCTTCCTAGATCAGTGTGTTTTCAGACATGAGGTTACTGTTATTTCCACTTGATAGATACGGAGCTTAGTCATGGAGGGGTAAATGGTCTTGCTCAAATATACTGCCCACAGAACACACATTTCACTCTTAATGCCGAGGAATTCAATGTTCATTTTTCTCTCCTGTAAGGATGAACTTTGCTATCTCCAGCTCCTGGGAAAGTTCAGTTTCCCACAGCCACCAGCCCCCCTACTGGTGCTCCCCACTTTGTTCCCAGGGCGTGTTTGAGGAGGCTTTGATCAAAGGCTGAGAAGCAATCTCTCAGATAGCCAGGGACACTCTAAAAGGTTTTGGCTGTCAGACCAGAGACATTAAATTAGGCAGTTGTCAACGTGGAGCCCGTGCAGGCAGCAAAGCACTGGTATAATGCTCTCTTACAACCCAGAAGGCTTTTTAGTGTGATAGTTAAGGCTTTTAAAGATGTGTGGCAGTTAATAAGCCGGCCAGAGAGGCAAAGGCTAGAGTCTTTACACTTCTAGTTTCATGCTGTGTTTACTGAATCATGCTGTCTTCTGAGTTACTGGCTCCTATTTCTTCTGTTATACTCGCCATATCCAAGTTCCTTTTAGTATGTTTCACAACAGAATTGATTGGGTTGAATAAATTCCCTTGCTTGAAAGTTAACGTGAGAATCATTCACATAATCGTAGTGAAGAGCAACTGTGGAAATGTCCAGCTAATCTAAAGAATACTGGCTCTATTAGACGCTGCATTTTAGAATTTCACTCAGAGGTAAATGCAGGTTGGCCCAAGACTTTGTAATAAGCTTCCATGACACTGAAAGGCTTGACCTTCATGCTCTGGCACTTGTAATTTTCTGTTTTATTTGAAGACTTACCGGTGTTTATTTTTAGCACAGATGTTGATCTAAAGAAATTTCAAATTAGAAATTAATTCTATTGAAATCAAGAAAGGACTTTTGATGGTTTCACTGCTTTCTGAAAAAACCTACACCTCGCTGATACTGTTTGAACTGATGAGGGTTTTAAACAAGAAAAAATTACAAAGATCCAAAATTACTTGGAAAGTCCTGGGATCCAGAACAGATCGCTGAGTCCGGCACAAATAAGATTTTGTCTGTAAAGTTTTGAAGTAAACAGGACTCAAATGGTCAACCTGCACCATCCACAAGTACCACCAGAAGATGTACTTATTCCCTCTCCTCTCATTTTGCAGGCTTAGGACGCCCACCTGAAAATATGTCTGTCCCCTTTGTATCTCTGAGTAGCAGTGTAACAGAGATAACTTAGTACAGGATTTAGTACAGAATTATCATGTTTTATATAAAAGCTCTTTACAACTAAGAAAATTGGTAGCAAGAAACACAAGTAGAGGGTTTTTTTGAACACAATTTTCTCAAATGATGCATTGGCTCACTAAAATATTTTCTGCCAAGCTGAGTGTTACAATGTCCAGTGTTTATAGCAGTTATAATTGGTATTGATCTCACGTTGTGAAAAGGAGACAGGTGGGAGAAAGGAGAATAAGAGGTGTCTACTCCCTACATTTTTAAATTATAGCCTCACAGTGGTGCATCAACCCATCAATAGAGAAAATTTACTACTCTAATGTTAATAATTACCAAAACAAAAATCCAACAATTTCACATAACTCAAATACCAAGCTTTGTAATGCTTAGTCCAGCTGCAGCAGAAAGTAGCTGCAGTGAGCTGTAGCCAAAGAAGATATTTTACTGCTCATATTCTAGTACAGAAACTTTTATATTCCTCAGATATCACGTACTGACACACATGAAAGCTCTGTGGTGGAAAACCGCTCTACCAGCAGAAGAATTACACTGAGCAGCTGGCTGGCAGAGCAGAAGGTATATACCGTGCATCAAGTGTCAGCCTGGTATGACTGATGACACGCGGAGAGCACACCAGAGCACAGGACCAGGTATAGCCAATCTCAGATAGGAGGAACAGACAAGCACACAGAGCAATACGATACCGAAATATGATACTGACTTTTTTAGAATAAAGAAGAACTTTAGAGGTACTCAGTGCTCTGCTCTATTATTGATCCTGGGTGCTTAAAATCACACTCTTTTTTTATGCTGCTTAATTAACGACTTGGCATCTACATTTTTCAGAGATAATTCAGACATGAGCAATCACTATTATGAGGACAGTCCTCAGTATGCTAGACGACAGGTTTTCCCTAGTGAACACGATGTGAAGTATCTCCCTGAACAGCAGTAAGTCATGAGATGAATAGAAGTGTAGGGACTGAGTTCATTATTAACTTTCAAAAAGAAGATTTCAATCTGCCAGCAGCTGTGAGACTAATTGGAAAGAATATCTCCGCTGAACACATTAAGTTCTGTAAATTTGTGACGACTGACAACTATATGCTAGGTCTGTCAAACTATACCTCCACATTATTTTTACTCTTATGTTTGAAAAGTTTCAAGTTTCTTGACTAACGCGTGAAGGAAATATATAATGAATGTAAGCATTATTTATTGCTCAGTTTGTTAAAAATTTTCACATAGCTTGCTTAGAAATATGGAAGAGTTCCCTCTAAGCCCCTCCTGAATGAATGCCAGTGCTTTTGAAACATAATAACAATACACCGCCTTGGCAAAGGGTTTTTTTTTCAAGATTTTCTTCAGTCATCTAAAATTGAGAAAACAATTGACCTGAAGCACAACTAATAAATAATAACTCTATCTTAAAAAAAGGAGGTTTGTGTTATGTCCATTATACATGTCTTCAGAAACTCTCTCTAAATGATTTGCAGAAATCTCTCTTGACAGTAGACATGATATCCAGCTTCTAAGTTTACTTGCTTGGAGTTTCATTATGCAATTGTCTATTGTTTAGTTTATTAAAGTCAAGCGTCACAGGAGTTTTCTAACCATTATACGTGTCTTCAGAAACTCTCTCTAAATAGATGATTTGCAGAAATCTCTCTTGACAGTAGACATGATATCCAGCTTCTAAGTTTACTTGCTTGGAGTTTCATTATGCAATTGTCTATTGTTTAGTTTATTAAAGTCAAGCGTCACAGGAGTTTTCTAACACGGAAGGATGTTAATTTTCAGTTTGATTTATTACTATGCAATTTTCTAGTATGATTCCGAACTTCCTTTATTTCTCTCCATCTTACTGACATTTCTGTTACAAATTTAACAGGTTTATATGCATGATGTGCAACCTGTTCAAGTGTCATCACTGCGTCTATTTGAAAAGACAAGTTGTTGGTGCTTCTTTGTATATATATCCTCTTTGTGTCCACAGCACTGCTGTTCATACACTGTTTGTGCAGAGGGGTCAGCACCTCTTTAAAACCTTTCAGGACAATGGGCATGTTGCATGGCCTGTTACCCAGTAGAGCAACCCATCCCTTATATGCACGAGGTGCAACCTGTTCAAGTGTCATCACTGTGTCTATTTGAAAAGACAAGTTGTTGCTGCTTCTTTGTATATATATATATCCTCTTTGTGTCCACAGCACTGCTGTTCATACACTGTTTGTGCAGAGGGGTCAGCACCTCTTTAAAACCTTTCAGGACAATGGGCATGTTGCATGGCCTGTTACCCAGTAGAGCAACCCATCCCTTGCTTGATATTCAGAGTCACAGAGGGATATAGGTCAAACGGTTTTTAGCGTTGTTTTGTGTTAGCCTGGGGAGTTAGATGGGAACCTTTAACTGACCTAGGGTCTCTTCTTTCCTGTTTGGTCAGAAAGAAAGTCTGCATCTGGAAAGATTCTGCTCTTGCTAAGATTACATGCTGTGTAACCCAAGAACTTCTAGAGACAGTCATCAAATCTTGAGGGAACAGCAACTGCACTGACTGCTGGTGAAATGAAATCTTCCTTGCTGTCTTAGGACTCCGTGAGGGAGGGTGAAAAGCATATTTAAGTTCTGAGCCACCTCATCTGCAACAACAAGCTTTGGAGGACCTATGTGAGGGGCAAAATACTCTTGCACTAGTGCCATTGTCTGTCATGGTCACTTTTAGTTTTTTTCTCTCTCTTCTGGCCTATATTAATCTTGAATCTGCATTTATTCATTACAATAAAAACTCATGGATTCAGTGTAAAACTGAATGGGATGACAACGAACTGAAGACATCCTATTGACTCTGTGTGATGGGGGAAACTGATGACTCAGATATAGCTGATCCAAGGTAAAGTGTTATTTCTTATAGCATGAAACCTTCTGTTTCATAATACATGGTGTTCCAGAGATATAAACTAAGAGGATTATGTTGGTTTTGCCCCTTGTCATGCTTTAGAACAGGTGGAAAATTTTAAGTAAGGAAGCAAGGAAAATGGAATGGACTTTCAAAATCTCTGTTTGGACCATCACAGATGTATTCAAACTCTTTGCATCACCCATTTTTTTAATCTCTTTCATAGTCAAATGCCTATGTTCCTTGTCAGCTTTTAGTGTCTGACAAATATAATCCAAGGGAACACACTTTCCATTTGTACTAAATAAATTATAATCAAGACATTGGTTATCTTAGAAACTACATTTGAAAGACAGAAGTGAAGGACAGAACTGTACATCTCTACTAGTAATAAATCTGAGTCTGTGCAAAGAGAATAGCATAAAAGTCATCCTTGTGTAGGACACTGATACACATTTCTCATACCTACTTTCTTAAAAAGTAATTTCCAATTACAATGAGCAAACCAAATATATTTAGTGTTCCTAGAATATCATGCATATAAACTTACAAGAAAAGTTAAACCAGTTTGAAAACTTTAACTTCAGTACCCTCAAAATTACATTGAGATGTTTCAGTTTTTGCACAAATTAGTGCATATATTTTAAAATGCACGGTATATACCTAACCTTCATCCTCATCATTAAACAAAAAATTGCAGGAGTAGAGAAATTATTTATACAATGAAAATTATTTTTATTCAGTGCACCGACTCAGTTTTCCTCTTCAAATTGCCAATTACTTTTATCAAATTTATGTTTTTTTCTTTCACTTTTTAAAACTCTCATTACACGGGAAAATGCTCTAACTACCAGGCTGTTATACCAAATGCGGATAAAGCTACTTTGTTCTTTCAGGTACCTGTTCTCAGCAGATCACTGTAGCTCATGAAGGTGCCTAATATTTAGACCCACAAGCTTTGGAGAGGGACATAAATTCAAATAAATATATATAAGTGGCTTCCTTGTCATTCTGAAGGCTTTCTTAATCGCAGTTCATAGGCTCTATCTTGGAATAAACTGACTATAATGAGAGCTGGTGCTAAAATTAAGTTTTATACACCATACCACTTAGCCTAGCACAGGTAATTTTAGAGCACTTTAATTACATAATATGAGCACTTATCATATCAGGTCTAGAACTTGTGTTTGAAGATCAGCATCAAAACTTTGAATTTGACTTCCTTGTCAGCTAATGTTAATAAAGATCACATAAGACTCTGCGTCTCAGTGATCCCAAATTCTTTTCTAATGTCAGAATGCCAACATTACCTAGATGCAAAGCCATATCAAACAACAACCTGAATTTCCACAGTAAATATTTTTGCAGATTTTATTTATTTCTGGAGACATTTTACAGCTAAGAATGTGAAAATTCACACTGTAAGTGTATTGAGATTTTGAGGGGATTGGGATGCTGTACACAATACAGAAACAGCAATTAATTTCAAACCATTAGCTAATCTTGTTTGTTAAATTACTTGTCTAATCTGAATGTGGGCAGTTCTGATCACAAACTGATGGAACTGTTTTGCTGGTTTTGGCTGGGATAGAGTTAATTTTCTTCATAGTAGCTAGTATGGGGCAATTTTGGATTGGTGCTGGAAACATTATTGATAACACAGGGATGTTTTCCTTATTGCTGAGCAGTTCTTACAGAACCAAGGTCTTTTCTGCTTCTCACCTCACCCCACCAGTGAGAAGGCTGGGGGTGCACAAGAAGTTGGGAGGGGACACAGCTGGGACAGCTGACCCCAACTGACCAAAGGGATAGCCCATACCATATGACATCATGCTCAGCACGTAAAGCTGGGGAAGAAGAAGGAGAGGGGGAGGTTCAGAGCAATGGCGTTTGTCTTCCCAAGTAACTGATAGATGTGACGGAGCCCTGCTTTCCTGGAGATGGCTGAATGCCTGCCTGCCCATGGGAAGCAGTGAATTAACTCCTTATTTTGTTTTGCTTGCGTGTGTGGCTTTTGCTTTACCTATTAGACTGTCTTTATCTCAGCCCATGAGTTTTTTCACTTTCACTCTTCCAATTCTCTCCCCCATCCCACGTGGGGGAGTGAGCGAGTGGCTGTGTTGTGCTTAGTTGCTGGCTGGGGTTAAACCACGACAACCCTTCACTGGAAGAGACCTCTGGAGGTCATCTAGTCCAACTTATCAAAAATATCCTATGAATATTCTTACAGTTGGGTATGTAGACATACCTTAGACGGATAAACCCACATGACATGAACCGAATGTTTTTGTTTCCTACTCATTAGATTGGAAATATACTTCATTAGATAAAACAAGCACTTGCTTCTCGCTTACCTTTTTCTGTAAGAGACTAACAGAAGAGCAAACAAAAGGGAAGGAATTTTCCAGAAAAGGATAATGAAAGTAGATGAATTTTATCATGTGAAACTTGAGTGCTCTAGACAATCAATAAATGGGCTTTATACCTTATAAAATGAGCTTTCATTAAACTTCCTGTGAGAGTCACAGATGCAACATACAGAAATACAATGCTCCCATCAAACTATAATTGAAATGGAAAAACCTTTGAATAAATTAGCATATTTTCAGTTATGCACAAATGTATTCTTATGTGGATGGGTAGTGTGACGGGGGAACTTATCTTTGAGCTGCAAAATTATCAGAGTTATTATTTTACTGTCATTGCCTCATTTGCTAACAGCAATAGGAAAGAAATATATCTTAGAAGTATTATTTTCCCAATAAATGTCACAAGTATGGAGCTGCTTATTTAAAGATACAGTAAGTATCCAGGGACATTTTTATGCATGCATGACTTCAATTTACATTTTCTCTAATATACAGTTGGGTGAGATCAACGTTCATCGAATAACCTTTAACTCTTCCGGGAAAGTCTAGTAGTTTCCCAATGCAGAGTTCGACAGAATTTTCAATGAGAATAATCAACCAGAATTAAAAGATCATTAACATTTAAGTTAGCACAGGATCATTTTTTGTGCAGCAAAAGCATTATCTAAGTATTTTTAAAATGGAAAAGTTCCATAACTCAGGGACATTTTTAAAACTGTGAGAGACCTATCAATGGACAAAAGAGAAAGAAAGACCACATGTTGAGTGCATGCTTGATACTCTACGCAATTTATTGTGAAGTACCACTTGTACTAGGCCTGCCACAGAGCCATTGGTTTGAAAGGTTAATGACTGCAGCAATCACAATTTCAATTTACGAGAAATGGGGTGACAGGAAGCCAAATACAAAATGGAGAAGTCCCACTGTGATGGCAGCTGAGCAACAATTCATCAACAAGAGTGCAGGAACATTGTAAACCAGAGTGCTGGGGACAACCTTTTGAGCCTGGGGAGGACTTAGGACTTCTGTTAAGCTCATTTTTCAAAGATAGTATAGAAGGTTTAAAATGGCTAAATTACCGAATATAAGCATATGTTCTCTCTTGGTGCTTTTCCTTCTAATAGTTGTTAGGTCATCTGAAGGTGCTTATCCTGCCTCTTTGTGTTTGCTTTTGTGTATCTTCTCTTGTATTTTAAATGTTAACCTTGACTAGAATCATAGAATCATTAAGGTTGGAAAGGACCTCCAAGATCATCAAGTCCAACCGTCAACCCAACACCACCATGCCCACTAAACCATGTCCCGAAGTGTCACGTACACACATTTTTTGAACACTTCCAGTGATGGTGACTCCACCACTTCCCTGGGCAGCCTGTTGCAATGCCTCACTACTACCAAACTGGCCATTGCCAAGACAGGCGTTTCAATAGTCTTTGGGCCTTTCCTGCAGTTACCCTCTACTTGTGTCCTGGAGCATCAGCTATACTACAGTGTGATCTGAGACTCTCTGAAGCTTTCAGGTGTGTACATACACACAGAGATGCTATCTGAGACTCTATACTCCTTCTGCTTGAATTACTTTTTGCTGGATTTGGTGTGTAATCTGTCTACACTGGAAAATCAAATTGATGAAACCATCTTTAAAGGTTTACCTTTTTATTTTTGTATAAGTAAAAAAGCACATAATTAATAAACATTTGTAATCACCAACACTACAATAATACAGGAGTACTTGCTGCTTTCTCATCTGAAATCAGTCAGAACTATATGCAAGCAATTTGAAGTCATAAATAATAAATAACTGTATGTAAACTCTGAGAAGTTCTGGTCTGATTATGTAGACAAAAACTTAGGAAAAGAAGAGAAAGACTAGGAAATGTGTTAGAGGTATGTAAAACAATGTCTTGGAAAAGTATTGGTAATGGTTAATCATTTTCTCATAGCTGAAATACTATAGATATCTTACTAAAATAAAAGGCAACAGGTTTGACACAGAAAGGAATTATGTTTCACAGAAGGCATGAGGTAGGAGCTAATTTCCCACAGGATGCTGTAGATATCAAAATACCCTGGTAGGTTCAAAAAGTAATTGTCACGGTTTATAGAAGAAATCTTTGTTAAAGTATGTAAAATACAAAGATGCAGTTATAACTTTCATCACAGAAAATATTTGAGTAGCAGAGTGGAAGATGGCAGAACAGTATGTTAGGGGAATTACCACTCTAAATTCCCCTTATTCTTATATTTTTTCCCTTATCCAGCCACACTTGAAAACAGGATACTGAGGCAAAGGGACTGAGTACTGCTTTTCTTCTGTTTCATCAATTATTTTCTTTATCATGTCTGGAGTCTATTTCCTCCTGCCATACTTGCATAAAGACAGAAGGAAAAATGTGCATACTAGAAAGACTGTTGAAAATGCACAGAAAAAAAATCCACTTCACTTAGTCATTTCTGACACACCTAAAGCATTGTTATAATATAGAGGTATCCAAGTTTTTCAGAAAGAAATGTCAGCTTTGAATTTATATCTACTATCACCATAGTATGGAACCTTTCTAAAGCTTAAAGTTTTGTGTTCATTAAGGTTATTAATATTTGCACTACTACAGATACTTTACCTTCTTGTACTATTACAGTTTAACTATTGAAAATCTCCCTTTTTTTTTGGTTCTATAGAAGGATAAGAGTTAGTGTCTGTTAATTCTATAAAGAGATAGGTGACCTGTGGATTTACAGATGGTAAAATGCTGTCTGAAACATTCACGTCTAGACTAGCAAGCAGTAATTAGTTTAACTGATATGGTTGAACTAGCTTAACTACTGCAAGCTAATTCCAAATATCAAGTGATCACATAGCAATAGTTATTCTATAGATCATTGGTGATATAAATACGTCAAAAGTCCTTATACAGGGCATAATTTTGTTGAATTAACCAGAGCACATGTAGTGACTATGCCAGCTGATACTATCTACATTGCCTTTAGGACCTCAGTCTGCACAACAGTTCTTTTCAACTCCTGCCAGCGCACAGTGCAATGCTGATGCTACTGTGCTGTGGGACATCATTGCAAATTTAGTCTAACAGAAGCATATGTCAGCAGAGCTACAGCAACGTAAATTTATGCCTGAACATATCTTGCTTTATATAGTTAAATTGCTGAAGGGACAGTAGGAGAGGCAAACATCAGGTGAAAATCATAAAGCACAGAGGTAGGATCTGCACACGTTTTGACGGTGTCATGTTAAAGATGTGTGCCTGTGTGCTTCATTAATTATTTTCAGTGGAGTTTCCTTCATAGTAGAATGATTAAGCAGAATATCACAGAATCACAGAATGGCTGAGGTTACCAGGGACCTCTGGAGGTCATCTGGTCCCACACCCCTGCTCAAGCAGGGCTACCTAGAGCAGGTTGCCCAGGACCATGTCCAGACAGCTTTTGGATATCTCCAAGGAGGGAGATTCCATAACTTCCCTGGTCAACCTGTGCTACTGCTCAGTCACCCTCACAGTGAAACAGTATTTCCTGATATTGAGAAGGAACCTCCTGTGTTTCACTTTGTGCCCGTTGCCTCTTGTCCTGTCACTGGGCACCACTGAAGAAAGCCTGGCTCCATCTTCTTTACGCCCTCCCTTCAGGTATTGATATACATGATAACATAAACATTGATGAGATCCCCTCTGAGCCTTCTCTTCTCCAGGCTGATCAGTTCCAGCTCTCTCAGCCTTTCCTCATAGGAGAGACACTCCAGTCCCTTTAGTCATCTTTGTGACCCTTCATTGGCTTCTCTCCAGTATGCCCATGTCTCTCCTGTACTGGGGAGCCCAGACCGGACACAGCACTCCAGGTGTGGCCTCACCAGTGCTGAGTAGAGTGAAAGAATCACGTCCCTCTACCTGCTGACAATACTTTGCCTAACACAGGAAACCATTTGCACATGTCACAGGGCACATTGCTGTCTCTTCTTCAACTTGGTGTCCACTAGGACCCACAGGTCCTTTTCTGCAAAGCTGCTTTTCAGCTTGGTGGCCCCCAGTGTATATTGGTGCATGAAGCACACAGGGATGGAGATATTGGCAGGAAAGTGTTAAGCTAAGAAAGAAAGAGAGGGAGAAGCGAGGTGACCCGTGGCAGACAGAAGTGGATGACTGAGCACTGTCAGTGGGAGATCATCTAAGCGCAGACCATGGCAGGTACTTTAATACTATCCTCTATTAATACGTACCAAAGTTGCTCAAACTATATTTGGTAGAAGTTAGATATGTGACAGGAAAGATGAACTAGACCACATAGGCAAGCTGCTTATAGAGTTGCAGAGCATTTTGCAGTAGAAACTGACAAATATGAGAAACAAAATAAAACCCAACTCAACTGAATGTTTTGAAGTCCTTCATTTTTGAAGTCTAATGCTTGGGCTAAAGACTACTACGTTAAACTGATTTACTTTTATAACAGTCACCAGCCCCAAGCATACTTTACAGTGGTTTTGAAAGTAATTGATAGTTTTGCAATTATATTAAATACAAAGACCCAAATTTGTGCCCATTAGCTCTAAATAGTCGAAGATATTTATACATGCATGTCTTGAATTATCATGTACTGACAAGGAAATGAAACACCTGACTAAAGATGTATGACCGTGTATTACCATTGACACTCCTTTGATGTAAGCAGAACTTACATCTTAGAACACAAAAACATATAAGGAGCTGGAATTCGTCTTTTCAAAAAATGGTAAAACAATAATCCATTAAAAGACTTTCTTATAACCTATTCTCTTTTTCCATACCTCATTGCCAAGGTCTTTAATTCCTGAAACACTAAAAATAATTATTCTTAGAGAAACAGACAGAAGACCTATTTTATCCACTATACTTTGTACCTTTTTGCATTAGATAATTAGGGACATTAGTTCATGATTTGCAACACCTAGGGAATACTGTCATTAGCAGGGGAATGTTCTCTGGTACCCTGAGGAAATGAAAAGCTTTTAAGAGCAATCACTGTTAATCACTAACATGCCAACATTATATACCTTCTGGAACTGAGGATGATATAAAGACAGGACACATTAAGTGACTTTGTATTTTATTTGCTTTGTAGGCTTTTGATAAAAATGTAGTTTTAAAACATCCCTTTGTATGGCTTCCTTTCATTACAAAATACATGGTATCTAAAAATTCTGTAAGATTTACACTTCTTCTTGTACAAGCTATTGAAAATATTCTTTCTGATTCCATAGTTGAACTTCATTGTGCTTTTAGCACTATAATACTTTGTTACGTAATTTCACTTGAGTGGTAAATGCCAAGGGCAAGAAGATGACCCTTTTGTAAGGGTGAAAGAAAAACTAAATCTAAAGCTGATAAATGTAATTAAATTTATCTTTACTTCCAGCTCAGCAGGAAACTAAGCACCTGCACAGTTGCAGTACTCACAACTGAGTATATAGATTAACATTACACTCATGATTTGCAAGCAATTGTTGTTATTTAAGTTTTTTTCTATCTATTCACATATTTTCCATCCAATGTTAATGGCATATAATATCCTACAGAAGTGTTAATCACATGAAAGATAGTAGAATAAAACAGAGAGAAAAAGACTATTTTTTTAAGAAAGCAGCTTTTTTTGGGTATAGTATTAATAAAATCAGGGTCAGGTGTTACTTTTGGTATAAAGCCAGAATTTGATAATACTTAGTAAAATCTTTTTGTGTCTTATTTCCCTGCTGTACAAACCGCGGGTGCCTTACATGCCAGCACCAAGCCCAGCACCACACCACAGCAAGCACACACTGGAGAAGGAGGCAGACTGTACTCATGCACTGGGGTCCTCAGTGGGGGTCCCCACCAACTAAAAACATTGGACCTGCCAATAGAGCAAGCACATATATCGGCCAAAAAAATAAATCACAAATATTGACTCCAACTAAAGGGATTTGACAAGTTTATATACTTGGGGAGCTAGGAAGGACTGAAGAAGTCATCTACTGCTGTTCACCTAACGAAAAATTCCATTAGTGCAATTTATGCCAATTACTCCTTGTGATAGTTATTGAGAACACAAAAATCAAAATCTTTCTGCTCACTGACCAAATTCTTCAGGACTTTCGTTCTTTCCCATTATTTCATCTTTAGACAAACAACTCCAACAGAATTTTCAATCTGTCCTTGAACAAAGTCCTATACTAAGTTGTAATTATTCTGTTCTAGATGCTTTCTAATTTGTCTGCATTTTTGGTCATTAAGTAGCTCAGTTTTTGCAGTGATTGTTTCCCCACTTGACCAAACATGCAGTATTTAGCTAGTGAATCCCATGAGCTTCATTGCCAGTCATTCTCCTACTGCTGAGATTGCAGTGCCTATCCTGTAAATGGATGGTAAATTAAAAAAGGAAGTGCTTACGTTCTTGAAACCTCTATATAAGATCTGAAGTTCCTTCTTTGTGAATTTACTCTGTGCTTCCAGCAGTTCAAGAGCTTCAGGTCTGTGTCGTACTGTGGCCATTTCCATTTCATCTTCTACGGTGTCTGCAGAATACAAGAGACAGAGAAGTAAAGGTCAACAAGAAATATAAGAAGTAGAAATATCTAACCCTTGCAGAAGCAAAAAGAAAGTTAAACGACATTCTTTTAAAGTACAGCTTTTGCAGCTTTAAAGACAAATAGCATGCTCATTTTGACCTCGTAGGAAAAAAAGGGAAAGGGTATCTGTCTGCTTCAGTGTCTGCACAGAACAGGGAACAGCAGTGATGATCCAGCAGTCTGGATATTATCACATCAGTACAAATAGCAATAAAATGGAAGGCCAACATTTGGCAAGGGCATGCACGACACATTCAGAATTACTTTTCTGTTTCTATGATTCTCTAAGCAAAGAAAACAATTTTATAAAACTCTAGTGACTCCAGAATACTGGAAAATTACCCTTGGTTAGTTGATGGATGTGACCTTACAGTATCAGACTGGGATTCTCAGTGTTCTCCTTTTCCTGTGAAGTTGTGCTTTGGAAAGTGTGAGCTTGATGTTGCATGTTCAACAGTACACCCTACTTTGATTACCGTACAACAAATGCTTCAGGGCAACAACATTATTCACGGTGAGCAGCTTAAGCGGGGAACGTGAGTATTTTAGTGACCTCATCATTAGGTGAATAAGAATGTGGATATACACATTCAAGGCTTACAGCGGAGTGCAGCCCGAAAAGAATGTAAGATAGCAATGCATTTTTTTACGGGTAGAACTTTAAATGTGAAAGTTCAATAAAATAGCTGAAGAAACTTACAGTATGTATTTTTTGTATGGGCTGCCAGCCATATACCTGATCAAAAATATGAATGTGTGTATCTGTTTTTAAGTAGTCCCAGCATTAAACATAGCTTATGTAGTACTCCAGACTAATTTAATCAAATCACTGCCTTATTCTGGTTTAAGATACCAACTATAGAAATGTAACTTGAGAGAAAACAAACACACATAATTGTTGCTTCTACAGTGCTGAAGAGACATATTTTATTTCATCCAAGTGTGGGACCCTGCATTCTTATAATAAAGTTTTATTCCGTTCAGTTTTTATAAAAGCACAATATTAGAATACTCCATTAAAACCATATTATGCTTACATCTTCATATATTTTTGTTCTGCTACAATGCAGTAATAATAACTTTCAGTTGCTTGGGAGAAATCTGGCATCAGAAGATATAGTTCAGCTAAGCAAAATGTACAACCTTTAAATAGATATAACCAAATATACAAACTATTTGGATAAATCTCCACAAAATTGTAGGGCCTTGTCTTTTCTCCTTTCACAGAGATGTTGCTGTTGGCACTCATCTCAGGAAGATGATCTCGCTGTCACCCATAGTCTTATCACAGAATGTCCATTGTGTGTTGGCTTGTGGACAATCTATAACATATTTCTCTCTCGTTTTTCTTTATAGGTTATCTCAGATGACTCATAGACCGCTACCATCTTTGTGAAAATTTCCAGTCCAAATGCTATTGACAAAAAACCCCACTGACACAATTTTATATTGTCCCTGTGATGGTTAATAATAGTTTCAAAGGGCCAGTATTTGAACTCACAAGATTATGAGAACATTTCAGTTCTCTTCTTAAACAAGACAGTTTCTGACGTGCTGAGGTGCAAAGGGGAAGTCTTCAAAATCCTGCCCTTATAGATGGCACTGGAATAAAGCTGGTCCAGATTTAAGAATCTGTCTTTCTCATCTGTAGGAGGTGTAGCCAAGTTCTTGTGTCCCGTTTTAATTCTGCATAAGAACATCCAGGGTTTATTATGCAAGGTTTTAAAAGCTTTTCCATCATGTTTTAAGAAATGTAACTTTTATATTTTTTGAATAGTTGCTCAAGTCCCTGTAACAATGTCATGCTGTAGATATGCAGCTGAATGTATTTTTGTCAACTGTAAGTCAACACTAGGTGCTTATACTCAATTGACAAAAGTCAACCTGAGAGTAGATATTGTTGAAAAGTCACTTGTGTTTTATATGCCAGGCGTTATATGGGATTTAAATGGGCTATTGTTTAGACAGAAAGGGACTTAACTGGAAATGAGCTCTCTAAGCATCCATTTGTGAAACACCTGGCTACCTAGAGAGACATCCACAAGCTGTTCTAGAAGCGAAATGAGTACACATAATAAATGTGAGGCTAGAGATAAAGGCCAGACAATGTGATGCTGAGCACAATGTTTGGTATATCCTTAGTAATAAACATTTTCACTGTGTTTTAATGATTCGTTGAGAATGTAGAAGATTGCAGTGTGGTGATGTTGTCTTTCTGTTAATGAAAAGTTTCAGCGTAACACTCTTCTCTCACTCGATTTCTGTAGTTTCTTACAGATATAAATAATCCCAAAAGAAGATCACCATGAACTTCTGTATAATGTGCCAACTATGCTGATTGAAATATGATAGCATTCATGAGTCACTTGCATGTTTTTAATTCTTTTCTTCACACTTATGGTTACTGTTATCCCTGCTAGAAAAAAAATTATACTTTTAAAACCCTGTGAGAATACATCTATTTCTAAACGTTAACGATTTCTATGGCATTAATGAAAAATTAGTTATTTCAGTTCTCACATTTCTTCAGCCTAAGAAACTTAAGGGTTAGGGGTTTTTTTTTTCATAAAAGGCTAACATATGTCAACTGAAAAACGGTAACATGTTCATATTCACTCATTAATATATTAAACAAAATATTCTTACTGATTTCATTAATGAGTAGCTTTCATATAGCTAAATAGCAAAGATAGTTTTTAATATGTTTGCCACAGGAGCGATGCTTTGAACCTTTCATTGTTCGTTAAAGAACAAAATGGTAAATACAATGCAAAAAGCAGACATACTCTTGAAATAATGGCAGTTGGAGAAACACGTCCAAAGTTAGGGCTCAGTTTATGTCTGTAACAATTGTGCCCATGCATTTGCCTGCACAAATGCCAAATTTTATCTCCCCTATCGATTTAATAACTGCATGCACACACGCTTTTATTTTCCAAAACCATTTTTGAGCCTAGTCCTATCTCTAACACATGCATTTAAAAATTTAGCTAAGGAAGTATGGATTTAAGGCTTACTAGGCTAAAGGACACAAATAAGAAAAAGCATTCTTTGACATGCTGTGTTGAATGGGAATGCTGATATAAGATTTTATTTATTCAAGTAACCTTTTTCTGTGCATATTGATGGAAGTTAAGCGCAGAAGTGCAAATTCAGGCTATGTATATTTCAAGAAATTACTTGGTTCAAAATATATTCCCCTTAAAATTTCCAAGGAATTCACATAACGTGGTTGTTATTGTAGGTAGTGCTGGCTTTGTTCCTAATAAATTACAGTGTTGGTTCTTTCATGCTAGCAGAAATCAAATAACACACTGTGTCAAAATGGGATAATAACAATGTGTGTCTACAATGATATTCTTATTAAATATAATATTTTCATTGAATATAACATTCTTAATATAGCACTTCATTATTGATGAGAGTACAGAGAAAAATGCTGAATGCATCTTTTTTTACTACTTGGTTCTCAAATAGGAAATATTTAATGCAAGTTTTATTTTGACTTCTCTTCTGGTCTACAAAACACTTTTAGCAAGAAAATACAAGTTTTGCATGATCAGTGTTATTAAGACTGACTCTAAATGTTTTTTGTTACCTGTGCAGACAAAAAGCTCACATAATAGTATGCAAGGAATAAGGACATGTTGCTTTCCAACCAGCTTCAAACAAACGGATCAAACCTTCTATTCCTTCCATTCTATTTTCGTGTTCTATTCTATGCCCCATCATTGGAAGTGTGCAAGGTCAGGTTGGATAGGGCTTTGAGCAACCTGATCTAGTGAAAGATGTCCCTGCTCATGGCAGGGGGTGGGCTAGATGATCTTTAAAGGTCGTTTTCAACCCCAACCATTCTGTGATTCTGTGATTCCACGATTCTGTGATTCCTTCTATAGCCTAAGGCTCTATTACTCAGGCCAGGTAGCTGAAAACAACTTCGATATAATGAATTACGAGCAGGTATCATGACAGCAACTGACCTTTTTAAGCTACCCTGTTTTCAAGTAAAATACATCAGCTGAAGCCACCATGAAAAAGTCATTGTGCATCCACCTCTTTAGTGCTTTTCACCTTTTTGATCTCAAAAAGCTAGAAAGGAAAACGAGTACCAGAGTCTCATCTATAGAGGATCATATGAAAACCAGTGAAGTGGGGTAGCAAAAAGAAAACCTAGGTCCATACCACTGAAGACTAGGCACTTAGTAGGGGCCTGTGTTTGTAGCCAAGTTGCCTCAGTTTGCCCCATCATCACTGGATACAAGGAACTGCTCTTGGAGTTATTTTTTTACCGTTGATTGATTGGTATGCTTTATCAGAAGAGTATACAGGAAGCATAGGGACCAGTCAGCTTGCAATTTTAGGTGTTCAGATTAGTGCCTAGAATCAAGACAAATTAATCTAGACTGAATTGGGGCCACAGGGATATTTTAAAATCAGTTATAGTAGCCAATTTATATAGGAAGACATTAGTGTTATTACTATAATTTATCTAGGTATATATATAGTATGTAAGTATTTATGTATGGATCTCTTTCC
>NW_010522719.1:45847-47728 GCF_000687285.1 Phaethon lepturus
TCCCCTTTCTTCCCCTATTTTTATCTGTCGAGCAACCCTTGGAGAGATTTTATTTCCTCACAGCATATCAAGAGATTAAAGGTAGTGTCAGCACGTTTTTCCTTTATTTCTACATTCACATACTTTGTTTTCAATCTCATTTTTATTTTTCTTTCAGACACATACTTTGGGTCTTGTTCCCTAAATAGTTTGATGTCACATAGCCAAACCCACAGAGCCAAGCCTGTCCTCCCAGACCAGTACTGCTGATACTATCCTGTGTACTGCATAGCAAACACACAGAGACACGTGTGCACATATACACAAAACGATACCACTTTTCAAATACATTGAGAGCATGTATTGTATTTAACCAGTGAATCACTTCTCAGCTAGCTTGCAGAGAGTAACTGCCAACCCAGCAGCTCCTACACAGCAGACCCTGGTATCTTGCTGTCCTGCTCTGCACAGATGAATTTGTAACCGGCCAACAAATCTGTTCATCACCTCAATAGAGCATATGGTTACCACAGTAGATATCTTGTCTCAAATGAGCAGTTAATGAAAGTATAACTTTTGATGCATGCAAACCTAAAAAAAATCAAATGAAAAATAAAACTTGCTTTGAGTAACAGGAGATGTCGTTTTGGCAGCCGAGCAGGGCAAGAGCTTCATAAGTCGCTCTTTAATGCTGCGTTTGGTACTGTTCTGAGCGTAGAGGAAACCTAAAAAATATATTATCAGGACTGTTAACATAGGCTTGAGAACAATTTCTGTACATGCTGCAGATTTCATCATTATAGCGGAATCCTGATGGGAAAAGGCCAAACAGATGGTAGCCATCCTGAATTGCAAAGGGCAACCAGAATTTTTGAAGAGGACAACAAAATTTTTTGTATCTTTCCAATAAAGGGGATTTTTTTGTATGTGTGCATCTCTTAAAAAGTTCTTTTAACCCACGTAAGTTCTTATAACTGATTTTAAAACATCTATCAGACAAGTATCAGATTATGTATTTGAATAAACACAAGGTAAGAGTGTTTGTAAACATTTTAATGCTAAAATATTTTAAAAACTTTTAAGTCTAATTGATTTTGAAGATTAATATGGAAAACAAAACTAAAACCAAATAAAATATCAAATATATCTTTTGTTGTCCTTTCTGGCACTCTTCTAGTTCCACGGCTGATTTTTCCCATATAATTCATTCAGCAATAACCAACCTGGTACTTTTGCCTTTTCTGAATATTAAAATATCAACCATATTGTGTAGCCAGTCTCCATTTTCTTTAATATTTGACATTCTACGTATATATAAAAATAAGTATTATTTATATTTTCATCTTTAAATACTGACATGGATGAATAGTTAATGTTCATGTGCCATAAAGCAGGTGAATAGCATTACCCTTATTTACTGTGAAGGAAAGTGTCAGAGTAACTGTCTGTGAGGTCTAACTAACCATTTTATACAAAACGGGTGATATGAGCAAGCATCTCCTGGATGGATATTTGGTGCAAATGACAGACTTAACATCTGTAAAACAGTTAAGTAAATGATTTATGTTCCTGAGAAGGGTAGAGCTCAGTTTGGACATTACACAACCCCTGCATTTTTCATCTGGAACGCATGCTCTCAACACAAATGCCGCTCTGCGATGGCTCTTGCTACAACAGCAAGAATGCAAAACAGATGGGGCAGGAAACGAAAGACACGACTGACAGTTCCTGTGCTAACGGCACAGTCACCGGGGCAATACTGGGTTATCCCCGCTACTGCACTGGTGCTGAATACTGGTGTTAGTGACATGATGTAGAATAGTTCCTTCTCTGTCACCAAACCAGAGTGGGAACCTCCCACCCATAAGACTCAGAGGAGCTTGTAGGCAATCTCGAGAAAGA
>NW_010522719.1:47759-50150 GCF_000687285.1 Phaethon lepturus
TTGTCTTTGGGAACAGAAGGAGAAAGCGAGAAGGCTTTGAGGATATTAAACTTTGTAAATGAAAGAAAAAATATTTCTTAGCTTGTATACGAGTAAAACATTGAAGGAAATGCAACTAAAGAAATAGGGAAAACCAGGAAAGACTCAACCACAGCCTTAAAAAATCAACCAATTATTACCAGGCAAATTCTGCCTCTGTGAGAACAGCAGCTCTGGTGAATGAATGAAATAATCCAGCTTCAGCACAAGGTCAGATGGACCTAACTGACCATTTCTGGAAATGTCAAAGCCTTTTAATACAAATAATAGGAATTACTACAGTTATTATGTGTAGCACATAACCATGAGCTCAGAAACACTGCAGATAAAAGCATAAAATAAAAGACAATCTGTGATCTGATGGGTACCTCAAACTCCGTATTTTGAGAGTACAAAAACTGAGCCCGATACCTTGTGGTCTCAGCTGGTAGTGTCAGGTCTCAGCCTGTACTGTAGGTATCTGAAGACAAAGGAAATTCGTTTATCTTAAAAAAAAAAAATCTTTTTTAGGAATTCTTCTAGAATAGACATAATCTAGAAATGTCTACTTCTATCTTGTTATTCTGTGTTAAGTTTTGCAGAGGTTTACTGTCCATGTATTACTTACATAATTACATAGGTCCACAACCTATGTAGTTACTGAAGATATATGCAGTGCTTTGCAAAACCTAAAGGGATGTATTATTTCCAAAGGGTTTGAAGCTCAAAACCTTGAGCAAGGAAAAAATTTTGCTACTTCTATGCTCACACAAAAGCTTACGGAATTCAATGCAAATGATATGGTCTTTGCAGTGGTATGATTAAGGACAACAATAAAATTAAATATATGGGAGAAAATAATATCAGAGGAGTAACTTCGGAGGACAGTGTAATTTTTGTACTCACTCTGGCAGGTAATTTAAAATGTTGACACTAAGATCACAGCAGAGGTGAAGGAATTGGTTTATCTTCTCACAGCACAGAAGATTTTCACTCCCAGTGGCTGCAGTCAGTTTATTCTGCAGTCCACTGTCATGACCTCCTGATCATTACTACACTTTTAATGTGATTTTTCATGAGTAAAGGACTCCTAAACAAAGACAAAATATGTTGCAGGCTGGGCCTACGCCGAGTCAGTGTTTAGTACACATTTAAATACTAAACTCTTTCTTAAGAGGAAATGTTGTAATAATTTGTGTGAATTCTGTAGCTGTTTTCCCAGTTTGAAAGAGGTTTTAGAAAAATCTGTGGCCATTAAGAAGCTAATTAATCTAAACTAGATTAAAATTTGTTTATTATAGAGTAAGAGATTCTTATCCTATTACCAGTCTTCAAAATGACTGTTCACGAAAAGATGAAGAGCCATGAAGCATCAACACACTGATAATGATGGACTGATGCTGCTTCCTTCAAACTTCTATAATAGAATAATGGTAATTCAAGGTCAGGTTGGAGGGGGCTCTGAGCAACCTGATCTAGTTAAAGATGGCCCTGATCATTGTGGCAAAGTTGGACTAGGTGACCTTTGAAGGTCCCTTCCAACCCAAACTATTCTATGATTCTATGATTCTAATTCTTAGCCTGCACATGGATATTTAGAAGCAGCTGATCCTTGATTTTTTTTTTTTTTTAATAATTGCTTGACTAGATACTTCATAGCTGTTATCCCTAACCCAGTCATCCACACACTCCTCTGGGCTAAGTGTGAAGGTTCTTCAAATTCAGGTTAGTTAACTGGTGCTGCTTGCTCTTGGACTTGATAATTTGTTCCTCTGCATGAAAATTAGACTGTGAGACACACTTTTCCCCAGAATTCACTGTGGGAGTGTCCTAGAACTCATCTCCATACAAACCCACCTGGAATTATGGGTAATTGTCCCAAGAGGTGCTCACGCTTCACAAAATGCTCTGTAATTGGAGCATGGCTTACATTTTCTCATATCTAGGTACTGCTGATATATGTGCTGCATATAGATATTGGGCATACTAGACATCCTTTAGGAGTGACTGCTATTTAGCATGATTTATACCTGTAGTTGCAGCTTGATAAATGCACCAATAGCTTACACCTCTTATTTACAGGTATTCAAACCAGAGAACTGTATCTTTACAATTTTATTAATAAAAGTTTAATATGGAGAGTACCACGCATACACATGGTCAGTACAATTGTTTTCTGAATTGCTACTTCTAAAAATCATATTTGGCCAAAAGCATCCAGATCATTGTTGTGTGTGTGACCTAGTCACTCCAATATCACAATGTTAACCAGCTAATGTAGCTCTGACACTACTGGTTAAAAAAATACACAAAGAAGCAAAAATTTTTTTCCTCATTAATTAACATAGGCATAAAAGACTTTAAAAGATAAAG
>NW_010522720.1:0-9838 GCF_000687285.1 Phaethon lepturus
AAGTCAGATGTACCCTGCGGGCCTGGGTTTGGAGCGAGTTGTGGTGGGGATTTAAACCGGGCTCGCACTGAAGGGGAAGCGGGGTCTCGCCCCCAGGTTAGAGCTGAAGCAATCACGCCGGAAAGCCCTTCCCCTTCTCCCACCTGAGCTTCAGAGGAAGCAAAAACCCCAAACCAAACATGTAATCCGTTAATAGAGTCCACCCCCACTAACCTAATGACCGCTGCACGCTCAAGGTGAGCATCCTCAGCAACGAAAGAAATGGGCGCTGTGCCCCCACGACCCAAAACGCAGGCTGTCCCCGGGGGAGCCTTGTTGGGCTCTCCCCGGCTAATTCGGCACCCCAGGTAGCAAGAAACCCCCAGGCGTCCCCCTGTGCCCGTGGCACGGCCAGGCTGTCAGCCCCGTCCGGACTGACGGGGGGGCTGACCTGCAGACCGCCTCTTCAGCGGGACGGCCCTGCTGCTGGTTTGAGCTCTGTTCATAAAGCAGCGCCGGTTATCTTTCCTCTTTCTGTTTATTATTTAAGTAATTTGTCAGACTCAGTGGCAGAAGCAAGGCCTGCTGGGAAAGGAGCCTCTGTCAGATTGCTGCTGTTAGTTTAGCCCTAAAACAAATTTAACTAAGATTTTTAATGATGTAAAAGGCCTCTGTTAGACATACATTAAAAAGTACGAAGAATTGCCTCCACCACACACACAAATCAGAGTGTGAAGTATTTTATGAGCTCAGTCAGTTCTAGGTCCGTGTGAAAATACAGCTTTATTCTTGGTGAGCTAAGCAGCATAAATAACCAAACTTAGTCTTCAGGGAGAAGTCTGAAGGCGCAAGCGAAAGAAGCCTGAGAAAAGGAAAGCCACGCAAACATGGGGTATGTCCATTCAACATCATCTGTATCTACAGTATCTAGAATACAGAAATAAATATAGCTGTGGTGCATCAGGCAAAAAACTTTGAAGAAGCTTTCTGCATGAAAAAGATTAAAGATTAGCAAACATATGTTCGAGGGGATATTTCAGTCTTGACTCCTCTCCTCAAAGAAATTAAATCATTCCAACAACTATCCTCAACACCTTTCCATAAATTTCATATAACATCCCCCTCCACCTAGATTTAGGAGGACATTGGAGAACTTTCTCCCAGATTCTCTAGTGCTAAAAAAATTCATTTCCAAGATGTGCTTCCATAGATTTCGTTTTCACCTGCTGCATTTGGTACACCAAGGTAGCAATATTCCTCAACAGCAGTTCTTTGCACTGTGTTGCCCTGCAACGCGGCGTCACTGTTGCCAGTATCTGGCCATGGCTTTTGTGTTGGGTTTGCCAGACCTCAGTGCTGAAGCCTGTCCGGCTTGCGCTGTCTGACCTGCCCACAGCTTCACTTTAACTTGCTTTAGCTGTAACTGCAGTGTTTCTTCTGACCAGGTGCCCGTGGCAAATCTGGTTTGTTTTGTTTATGGCTGTACAGTACCACCGTCTGTGGCGGTGCATTCCCCCTGCCCTCACCTTGCACCTGGGCCTCTCTACAACCTGAGGAATTCCATTGCCTGGCGGGCCTTGTCCTTTGAACAAAGAGTTTGGTGGTTGAGAGCACCTCGACCGTACCAAGCACTCTTGCGTAGCTGAGGTGGAGAATGGCACTGATTGTGTCAGGAACCCGGTTGCCTGACCAGAGTGAGGAAAGAGAACAGGACTAACCAGTTATTCCCTGACGGCCCTGGAATGACTGGTACCAGTGCCACTGGAGAAGTTACCTGTCTGGGTTGTGGCCAGGATGGAAATTCACTGATGCCTGAAGTCAACCATCTCCCGACCCTATGAACAGCAGTCGCAAGTGAGGCCCTTCGAGCTCTCCTGGGCTGCATCGGGCTGTGACCAGCACCTCCCTCTGAGTGGGACGCCTCTCAGAGCTCGTGAACTCTTAAGTTCGCAATAAGTTTGGACAACTGTTGCTGAAGACCAGCACGGGTCCTGGGCTGAAACCCCTACTGCTTGAGGCTCAACCCTCACCCACTGCGAAATGCAAAAGCGTTCAACATAAATATTTCACTGGACTCAAGGGGAATTTTTGACAGGTACCTTTAGATATATCTATCTCTTTATCTCTTTCCATATCTCTATATCTGTATCGATATCTCTCTGTGTGTAATTTGAGAGCCTTGTTAAGTCTTTAACTAAGCTGTTGTGTTATTAAGCTTAGTTAGAAAATTATATAACTCGTGATTTACCTTAATCGTGTTAATCACAAGTGATAAATCACATCAGCCCAATTCTGACTCCATTTCCCTGACTCTGTGTAAATCATTCCTCCTGATCCATGTGTAAATCATTCCAACCTAGTTGTAACTTGGTTTCTCTTTGTATAATTTTTCCATGTTGAATAAATAATACAGTGGACCTTGCCATCGAATTCTGTTAAGTCACGCTTTTTACAAATTTATATGAAAATAATTTGCTTCCTAATATCTTTGGCAGTGATTCTTTAAGCAGCCTAAACCACTCATTCGCGACACCGCAGTTTGTGGCTGCACAGTAGTGATGCAGTAGGAGAAATACCACCCCGGTGGGAGAGCAGAAGCTCTGGGCCGTGCAGATGTGGGGTGCGGCGCAGGGGAGTCCCAGCACTGGGTGATGGGAGACGGGGCACAGGTTTGGCACTGGAGAGCCCACAGCTATAAACAACTCACCAATGTCAGCTAAAGAAATGCAGACCTGGAGCTGGACGAAACTGGTTTGAGGGGGAACAAACGGAACAGAAGAAGAGTACCTAGTGTATGTCGAGGGCTCTAAGCAAACTCAGATCTGATGTGGAGCTCAGACCAATTAAGAAAGAGCAAAGATGTACAAGCATGTCAGCAAACACGGAAGAAATGAACCCAAATAGATCCTAGAGTGAGGAAGAAGAAACCATCAACGTGACCATCAGTCCATCCTGGTGAAGGACTACAGATGCCAACAACTCCCCCGACCACCCCCAACTCCAACACCTGAGCAAAAGCAGCAACCCTCGGACCCAGAGGAGCTGGGGAAGGGGGAGCATTACACCGGGAGAGGGGTAGGAACTAAGGGGTGTGCATGTCACAGTTTTAGCTGTATTATTATTACTACTACGATTGAATCTTTTTCTGCATAGGCATATTCTTTCTTTGCCTGTAGTAATTATATCTGGAGTAATAATGACTCTTGGATGAGACTACTAAGGTTTCAATTATACCAACAATAAATTCCTGTCTTTGGAAATTCCTGTCAATTCTTTTCCTTGTTAGTTTAATATGAAAGACTTTCACAACTTTTATACCTAAAACTGGTATCAGCTGAAGTTTCATCTGCATTTCACAAAATTGAAAGGAAATTGAGAGATCAGATTTTCAGGTGGTATAAGCAGGCTTTGCTTTTTGGTTGTGTGGAAAAAGGGGAGCCCTGATTTCAGGCTCTGGTTCTGGGACATGTGTCTTCCTTGGAAACCTGAGGTCTGGCAGGAATAACACTTAGTCCAAGGGTAAATTCTTGCTCCCTCTGAAGTTAGCAGGAAGTTCACCACTCACACACCCAAGGCAATTTTACCCAAAAGAAACCCTTCACCCAAAGAAGATCAGGAGGAGATCAGGATGGGTCAGAGCCGCCTGCTCAAGCTGGAGCCCACTGTTGGGACTGAGCATCGCCACCGTCCCCTGGGCGCTGCTGGAAGTGGAAGTGTGGGGACGGTCCACGAAAGTGTTATGGCAACACACAGTAAGCTGGAGCTGTCGTCTGTGGGATTTTCCAGCTGTGGTACAGAGACACATATGGGTGCGTTAGATCAGCTGACGCTATAAAGCACATTATAAATAGAAAAGCAAAATAACCCAAGTAAACAAAAACCCCAGCCAACCAACCAGAAAAGCAAAAAAACCCCGAACCAAGAGGAACATATCACATGCAGCTGTGATTAAGAAAAATGAGTTTTGATGCTCTGAAATAACGTTATTAGAGTTAGGACTAACTGGAATGCCTGGAGGAGAATGCATAGGTAGCTGCAGCACAGCAGAAGAAAAAGCCACTAGGCAGGTACGTATATATACCTATACGTCTCCTTAATTTCCCTTAGATTGTGTGGTATGCAGGAGTAACTTTGATTTGATTAAGCTTCAGGCTAAAACGTGTATAGATGAGTACACGTACATGAGGACACTTCATAATTTTTGACCATAAACATAATATTTTAGTTGCCATACAAAATATACTGGTAGGGTTTGTGGCCTATTTCAGTCAAATTACATCGTGTAAAGACATTAAATCTGCAAACCAAGAATGAAGGGAATATGGATGACCTCCTCAAACTAGGAACACTTCATAAACCCGGGAAAGTTCTTGTTGTTCTGGGGAGAACTGGTGGTTTTGGATGCCCAAAGTATACGGCTCCGTACACCGGTCTCCTGACTTCTGCTCAAGCACACACGTGCCCAGCGTTACTTTTGTTGCTTTGGCACATTAGCCTCTGGGTTTGTGTGCTTATGCACACAGAGTATGGATTCCATCTACCCAACCTTAGATCCGCTGAGAAGTTAAACGTCTGGGTCTGAATTATTCACTATTGGATCATTTTACAGCCTTTTGAAAGACACAGTTATTTCCAGAGGGCAATTCCTCTTCCTCTAAGATAGATCTTTTAAGACAAATCATCCTCTACAAATACGTGCCTCTCTTAACCGGGCTTTGAAGGCGACCAGCTCAGACTGAGACGTCTGAAGCCTTGCTTACTTAAGCCTAAGCAAGACGAATGGCTCTCAGAGCCTGTATGCCGAGGCACACCATGACTGTTTGTCAGTTCTTGCCTGTACCTAGTCAGGAGGTCGTAGAACAGTATCATGCACCGTGTACGGCTGTAAAGATTGCTGTGAATTGGACTCTTTGGCATTCCGTACCTATTAGGTTTTGAATGTTATAGACTGATTTTTGAAGTCGGATAATGATTTTGGGAATGAAACCTTTTTCCGCCCACAGAAGACATGTTCTGAATGACTTCTCATGACGAAACTTCCCATTTTCTGTGAAAATTTTCAAATTTATTAAAAAAAAATTGTGTGAGAATTTCAAGAAAATCAATCCTAAATAAGGTATGTGGTATTTCGGAGCTGGAATAATATTAATATTAAAAACCCCTCCAACATCTGAACCTTTCAGTGGAAAATAGATCCCTGTGATCAACAGGGAAAATAGATCCCTAGGATCAATCAGAATTTTTAATGACGATTTTTGTTTCCATTGATGTTTTTAATTTCCTTTTAGTCTTTAAATTAACGTATGAATGCTTTCATAATTAAAAATATGTAATTAGCTGTGCTATGAAAAGCATAGAAGCGACTCAAACCTTTGCAAATGGTCATTCTAATAACACTTTATTAGCATGTTTTTAACACTAGTTCATTTTTGACAAATTTACTATGAAGTCTGTGTTATATCATCGCATCAGCCACGGGATGATTCCCATCACTGAGCTACATGCTATAAAACCATCTTTAAATACAACAGCAAGCTTAACATAGTGGGAAAACCTCATAATCTCTGATTGGGAAGCTCATTTTGTGGAGTAATTCAGGACAGGGGAGCTGAGCTCAGGAATAACCTCGGGACCGCTGCTTCCCTGCCAGATGGGAAACCTCAGGGGAGATACATTCGGTCCCCGGCGGGGAAGGATGCCGGCTCCTCTGACAGCCCATCCATCCCACACCAACTGCATCAGCCTCGGAGGAGATTACAGCTCCCGCCCTCCCGCCAGAGGAAAGGTTGTTGCAGCAATAAATGGAGGAAGAAATATCAGGGCTGCGTTTGTGCGCAACAGGAAGGCAATGAGCGATGTTAGGAGCTGCTGCAGGCAGCAGCCCGGCAGAGCCAAGGCTACCGCAGCTCCCCAGGTCCGGCCAGCAGCCAGGCGGAGCGGGTGGTCCCAGCGGGCACAAGCGTACACACGTATACAACACACCTATACATACAAACACAGGCAGACACACAAACCAGCACGGACTGAAACGGTCCGCACTCGTGCAAACACAGAGAGCACCAATGGCCTCGTCCTGTTCCCCTCTCTGGCTGAGCAGGATGAAAGCCCATCAGGGGAAAATTTATATACATGGGGATCCCTCCAGTGCTCAGACCTACACAAACACAGGCACACGAAGATGCACATATGCACTACAGATCCCTCCAGCAACGGGCCTTCGATACTCAGTGCACCCAGCAGCTGGTCTCTGGCACCTTTGGTTGCCTCATGGCCTCACGTCCAGACACACACACATGCAAACTGGTCTTTCTGGTAGCTGGTCCAGATTTAACACTTAGCAGTAGTCAGCTCCAGACCCCACTGTCTCTCCAGTAACCTGCTGGGACCCCATGGCCCCTCCAGTAGCCAATGCACAGAGCCTCTGGTCTCTCCAGTATACAATTCAGACCCATGGCTGCTCCTATACTTGGCTCCCAAGTCTTTATCTGGCCCACTGGCTAGTCCATCTTGACGTCCCCTGGCAATCACGCAGTGAGACACACGGCCTCATGTGCTTTACTTCTGGCAGCACAGACACATGGTCCCTCTGACCCGTGGTCCTGCTCCGGTTGCTGGGACTCAGACGCCCCGTACATGCGCTCGCACGCAGAATAGAGCACCCCTCACCCAGGAAAACAGTCAGAAATTGAGTTTAATAAGGAGAAAGGACAGACTGCACTGACCAGCCCCTGCTGACCTCCAGCTGGCCCCATCTGTTCCTTTTCCCACCACTTCACCATGTTTGTTCCTCCTCAAACCATGACCCTTTCACACCTTTGGTTCCTCCCCTGAACATCCCATAATAAGTCTTGCACAATCCCCAGATGTTCTTCTTGAGTCCCACGAGTGCCAGCCCACCACAGGCAGTGACTACCTCAGTCTGTAAGAGGCTCTGGAGAGCCTGTCCCTGGCCCCATAGTGAAGGATGTCCCCCAGAACATAGGGGTGGTCATCTCCTGTGACAGCATGGGGAGGGGTGAGGACCAGAGCACTTTTCTCTGGTGGAGGTTACTGCTTCCATCCCCCAACCTGCCCATGTGTCTCTATGCTCCTTCGTGTGTGGGGAGACCAGCCTTTAATCACATCAGCCAACAAAACACATACCAAATTAATTCCAGATAAATGAAACCATTGGGAGCAACTCTCCAAAGAAGCAGGAAGCACTGACACTGCGGCACGGTACCTTCTTCATAAGCAGGATGGTGGAGAAGTTCCTTCCCCTTTTTTTCCTCATTTATATTATTATTTCCTCATTTTTAATTCTGCTTTTGCATGTCCAAAACCTGTGTTTTTTCCTTCCTTGTTGTTGTTGCCCTTCCAAACCAACATAACCAAGGCTAGCTTTTGGACTTCAGTCCTTCCTGTACCTGTTAGCAGGGGTCAGTGTCACCAAACGCAGACGCTGCAAGTCCAAGTGCCACGTGCACCCTGGGGCCAAACAGTTTCTCTTGGTAACCTGTCAAAATTACTTGACAGTATTGGGAAGCTAAGGATTTTAAAAGATGCAATAGCTGGTACCAAACCCAAAGTTTAAATCTGGAAGTGGACACAGGCGTTTGTGTGTTTCATTAGCTCAAAGCATCTCTGGTCTGGTCCCTGGGCTGCAAACTCACCTGCAGCTGGAGAGGATTAGTTGTGCCACTGGAGCCTATCTTCTGCTGTATTTTTACCCAAAAATTTACCCAATTTTTACCCAAATTTTACCCTTTTTTTTGCTCAAAGACCTGTTTCCTAAAAGAGTCAAAGTATGGTAAGTTGGGACAACTGAGAAACTCACGTCAACAGGGCACTCCTGCTATGGACAGAAACATGGTGGTAGATGTACCTTCAATCAGATGAAATGAAAACAGAAGGAGGTTTTCACTTTTAAATAGGAAAAAAAAAAAAAGAGAGAGAGAGAGAGAGAGCGCGTGGCATTTGGCACACAGGAGCACATTTAATGCGTTCCTAAAGTCAAGAGTTAGTCCAAAGAAAACCTAAAACATGTATAGTCTGTGGGACTTACCCCTGGCCCGAAAGACCTCCCTCTGTGGTGATCACACCAATGCTACCTTCTAGCAGACATACCCCGTGTAAGGCGGAGGCAGCCAAAACTGGTCCAGTCTCACCCATGCCGCCTTCCCAGAGCGAGCCCTGGAGCCAAGCATCCTCAGAAGTATGCACACATTTTGCTTTGGTTCATGCTAAATGAGTCTGGGACTGGACTAATACGGATGACTAAAAGACAGAACATGGAAATGAACTGGGGAGTTAAGTTATTTGACAGCATAGATGTACCTGATGGAGTTAGTAATGTCTGGGGAAAAAATTAGTTATTCACCTGCATACAAAAGCTCATTTCTGTTGGAGAGCTAGTCCTAGCATAGTATGTCTTTTTTTTTTTTTTTACTTTGAAAGTAGAAGAATTTAATCTTGTTTATTTATGAAGCAACTATTACACCAATTTTAGTTCAATTACAGTTAGCGACGGCTTCCACATTAGTTTATAAATAAGACATGGTATTTGTAGAAGTAGCATACGTTATGCTTCCTGAACTCACTGAAAAATCGTAGACCATGCCTATTATGAAGGCATGCGGGAAAGTTAATCAAATAAAGGTGGAATGTAAGTATGCCTAAACTGCAGGTTGATAAACACCATATGGGTGCTCTTACGCAGGAATAAAATGGCTTTCATTTTCTGTAGCTTAATTCTGTTTAAATTGCTGCAAACTCTGTCCTCTTTATTCTGAGTGAAAACATATGTCTGAGGAGTTTAACATGCTTGAACTGACGCCTATTAACTTCACTACTTGATTATCCATAACTTTCCCAAGTCTCCCCACCCAAACTTGCCCTTGAAACACGTTATTTGCTGCTACTTCTATGCAAAGTGTCTAAGCAAGCATAGCAGCGTGCTCCGTGCCAGCTGCACTTCAGCCATGTGGGGCTCTTCTAATGGGTGCTTTCCCCAACGTTCGCATGCGTTTTAAGTTAAGCTCCCAAAGACAGAAAGGGAACTAATTGAAAGAGTTCAAAGGAATCTGGCCCCTTTCTACGCACCTTTTCTGAATTTGTCCCAAGGGCACTGGACCCACTTCTTTCTCTTACAGGAAAAAGATGCAAGAATAGCAATGTACATCAAAAAAGACCACGGCAGACTGAAACTGATGTCAACCTTTGGTAAGAGTGCTGCTTTCTGGCCCTCACCTCTATCAAATTCCTCAGGAAGACAAGCTGCAAGTCGTTCTGTTGCACATCACCTGCAAAATGCCCTTCAACATTCAGAGGAGAAATACTTCTTGATACACTGCTTCTGATTTAATTTTAATGTTTAGCATCATATGATGTTTCTTATCATTTAAAAATATGGGAAGTAATTAAGAGAAAAAAGAAAAAAAAAAAAAGGAACAGAAATAAATGCAAACTGTTTCATAGCTGAGGTACCAACCTATTGCCCAAAATATCTGGCATGTGTTTGATATATGGGATGATGAGAAAAATCTCGTAACAGCTATTTCATTTGTGCACCCGTAAATAGGGCAAGAATATTCAGGGGATGTGCATCACCACTAAATAATTCACTCATTGCAGGTCTTGCCCTATGGAACACGAAGGTAACTCTGCCTTGATCTATTTTGGTGCGGGCTGACGTCCGCCGTGGTTCCCCACCGGTGGCAGGCGTGCTGCTGGCATCACACAAACCACTTCCAAGGTGGTTGCCGGGCAGCCTCCCTCTTCCTGTACGGATGCTGATTTAAACTGCCCGGGAACCGCCTGTTCAAAGGCTGTTACTGGCAGCTGCTTATGCAGGGTCCTGCTCCGTGGCTCAGCTCGGGCC
>NW_010522720.1:9848-12101 GCF_000687285.1 Phaethon lepturus
GGGCCCCCAGCCGCCGCCTCTGCTGAGCCTCTTGGCAGAGAGCCGGGCTGTGAGGGACGGAGGTGGTGGAAGGGCGGGCTGTGGGGCTGATGCCCCGGTGTGAGAGCACGGCGTAGGAGAAGACGTGGACAGCGGGGGTAGAGCCAACATTCGATGTCATCCCCAGTGACGCCTGTCCAACCTGGGTGTGAGCTGCCCTACCATACAGCAGTGACGCCTCTGCTGAGCCTCTTGGCAGAGAGCCGGGCTGTGAGGGACGGAGGTGGTGGAAGGGCGGGCTGTGGGGCTGATGCCCCGGTGTGAGAGCACGGCGTAGGAGAAGACGTGGACAGCGGGGGTAGAGCCAACATTCGATGTCATCCCCAGTGACGCCTGTCCAACCTGGGTGTGAGCTGCCCTACCATACAGCAGTGATTTCAGAGTGCCTTTCAGCGACTGCTTAGAAAACAATTTAGAGGTGAATGATAAAATCTATACCTCTATATGACTCTGGTTGCTACACAGCTCGATATTTTCATTGTCTTTAAGGAAGTTTTACATTTGCTGTGTAACCTAGGGGGGAAAAAATCTAAACCTGTCTCATTCGATGGAAATGACTAAACTCCATGGGTACTGTTGCTATAACACATCTCCGTAAGTCTCTAGCTGGACTCTAGGTTCCCTGTGTAAACAGACTTTTGATGAGAAAAAACTTACTTTTTTGGAAGCTCTAGAATTATATCAAGAAAATTACAGAATATTAGAATTATATCAGAAAAGCACAGAGTGGCTTCACTTTTGCTGAATAATTCCCTAGGTTTCATTACTAAACCTTGCAATTCATACTAAGTTTAGATTATTTAATATGAAAATATAAAACACAGAATCACAGAAACACTAGGTTGGAAAGGACCTTCAAGATCATCAAGTCCAACCATTAATCCAGCGCCACCATGTCCCCTAGACCATGTCCTGAAGCGCCACATCCACACGTTTCTTGAACACTTCCAGAGATGGCGACTCCACCACCTCCCTGGGCAGCCTGTTCCAATGCCTGACCACCCTCTCAGTGAAGAAATGTTTCCTAATATCCAATCTAAACCTCCCCTGGCGCAACTTGAAGCCATTTCCTCTCATTCTATCACTAGTTACTTGGGAGAAGAGGCCAACACCCTCATCGCCACAACCCCCTTTCAGGTAGTTGTAGAGAGCGATAACGTCTCCTCTCAGCCTCCTCTTCTCCAGACTGAACAACCCCAGTTCCCTCAGCTGCTCCTCATAAGACTTGTCCTCCAGACCCCTCACCAGCTTCGTTGCCCTTTTCTGGACACGCTCCAGCACCTCAATGTCCTTCTTGTAGTGAGGGGCCCAAAACTGAACACAGAATTCAAGGTGCGGCCTCACCAGTGCCGAGTACAGGGGCACAATCACTTCCCTACTCCTGCTGCCCACACTGTTCCTGATACAGGCCAGGACGCTGTTGGCCTTCTTGGCCACCTGGGCACACTGCTGGCTTATGTTCAGCCGGCTGTCAACCAGCACCCCCAGGTCCTTTTGACAGCCTTTTGACACCTTAAACTGTGGCAAAGTGTTGTGGGTGCCCTCAAATTCAACTTCTAAGGAAAAGCAAATATGAATGGAACTTATGCAAGAAAGCAAGTACCCACTTCCTGAACATTTTATAATCAAGAGCCTGGGAGTGAAGGCAAAAATATAAAAAAGAGCGGGGAGCTAAAAGCATGAAGAGTTAAAAATATTTGCCATGATACCAAATACTTGGAAAAAGTAAAGACTTGTGAGAGTTCAGAAGTGTTGCGTATCTTCCTTCTTCACTTGTAGATTTCTTTACACTTCTGAGGACCTGTAAAGCTTATACAAGCTAAGACTACTTGAAAGCATACTTGCTAGCTACTTGGCGTAGACTTGCTGCATACCCTAACTGATATACTGGTCGAGCGGATACACTTAATTTGTGAGGGAACCAAAATTTTAGGGGGGCCCTAAGTGACCACATCTGAATTTCACCCCCACTAGAGGCAACGGCACGCACCTCCCTCCCAGCTCCTGGTCCCCCCTGCAGCACAGACGTGGAGGGGCAGCGGGCGAAAGCTCGGAGCAGTCGGGCCGGCTGCAGAGAGGTCCCAGCGGCTGCGGAGAGCAGGCGGTCGGTGGTACGGCTGGATGATTCACAGCCGTGCTCCCCCCGCCAGCCCCAAATGCAGAAGGGGGGGGCTGCAAAGACCTCCATCGCGAGAGAGGGCCGAGCGCTCCGCA
>NW_010522720.1:12119-24944 GCF_000687285.1 Phaethon lepturus
GCGAGCCGGCCGGCTGGGTGCCACGCGGGGCCCAGCTTCAAAGAGAGGGGAGGCAGAGGGGGGCTGCCCACCCAGCACTTGCTCCTGCATCCCGCACTGCGGGGGCCTTCTGCCCGCGGCGGCAGCCTCCCCCCATCGCTCACCCTCTCCGTTCTCTAGTAAGTTGAGGCGTCCTCCTGGGGATACCAGCGTTTTGTTGGTTTTCTCACTATACCAAATCCCCTGAGATAAAAATCTCGGGAGTGTTGCGGGACAGCCTTTTGGGACTGTCGCTGGGAGTTACCGCCTTTCTCGATGAAAAGCTGGACATGAGCCAGCAATGTGTGCTCACAGCCCAGAAGGCCAACCATATCCTGGGCTGCATCCAAAGCAGCATGGCCAGCAGGTCGAGGGGGGGGATTCTGCCCCTCTACTCTGCTCTGGTGAGACCCCACCTGGAGTCCTGCATCCAGCTCTGGAGCCCTCAGCCCAGAAAGACATGGACCTGTTGGAGTGGGTCCAGAGGAGGGCCACAAAAATGATCAGAGGGCTGGAACACCTCTGCTGTGAGGACAGGCTGAGAGAGTTGGGGTTGTTCAGCCTGGAGAAGAGAAGGCTCCAGGGAGACCTTACTGCAGCCTTTTAGAACTTAAAGGGGGCTTAAAAGAGAGATGGGGACAGAATTTTTATCAGGGCCTGTAGCAATAGGACAAGGGGTGATGGTTTTAAACTAAAAGAGGGCAGATTCCAACTAGATCTAAGGAAGAAATGTTTCCCAATGAGGGTGGTGAAACCCTGTCACAGGTTGCCCAGAGAGGTGGTAGATGCCCCATCCCTGGCAACATTCAAGGTCAGGCTGGACGGGGCTCTGAGCAACCTGATCTAGTTGAAGATGTCCCTGCTCACTGCAGGGGGGTTGGACTAGATGGCCTTTACAGGTCCCTTCCAGCCCAAACTGTTCTATGATTCTATGATTCTTTCCGGAATGCCCAAAAGGGAAAAGAGCTTTGTGGTTATGAGGCTGGGAGCCAGGACTTCAAGCTGCCAGCTGTGTGTGCCACACAGGTTGCTTAGCCTTTGTGTGCAGTATTTTCCACCTCCACAAGAAGAGGATTATAAATATTTCAGAGGAACATTGTACATTCTCTTGTACTAATACTCGTACTGCCCGAGACACCTGAGTGAGAGATGCTATATAAATGCGAAGGCAGCGATAGGTCGTTATGTCAAGCACCAGGACAAATAGGGTGGAAAAGCTTTTCAAGGCTAATCCCAAATAGTCACACGTGTGTGCACGCAGGAAAAGAAAACCTCAGCTTGCTCAAGGTATCGATGTGATTCTCAACAGTTGGTGGGAACTAACGGAGTTACCGGTATGAATACCATGAAGCAATAGAGACTGGAAACAGTTAAATGAGTCTGCCTGCTCCATTCTGTGGCAGAAACATAAACTACATGCTCTCTGCATTCAAATGTCACATTAAAAGATTTGGTGCATAAATTTGGGTACGTAGTTATGGAGAAGTACTTCTGGAGTACAGGAATATTAGTTCACTAGTCAATCTGTCCCCAACATACCATTTTAAAAAAATTAACTTTCCCCCAGTACCAACTTCCTATTGAATATGTGATTGACAAATACTAATTTTATTAACTTTTTAAGTCTTGTAGCTTACAAGAGTGCCTTGAATTGGGTGCAAATGTTCACAATCCTTTTTTACAGTCTGACATAATTTTTTCTAATGCTTTGAGCTCCTCTAAGTAGCCACTTGACTACAAATTATAACACACTTGACTTTTCATATATAAAGGGTAAATATCTTGAGATTTTTTGAAGCTTTATTGAAAGTATGAGCAGTGCACACACTGGATTAATATCAGTGGAAAACTAATCCAGTGTTTTCTCATCATAAATGTTCTCTTTCCCCTTTATACTCTCTAAAAATAAAATAAGATAATAATACGTAACATTATGATTATACCACTACATTTGCATGGTGTTTCGATATGTGTTTTTCTGTTGCAGTTGTTACTTTAGAAAGACCTGATGTGACTGACAGAGACTTCTGATTCATTATGATGAAACAAACTAACTGACTTCTAGCAGAAAAAGAGCAGAACAATTTATCCTAGTACTATATATCTTTTTCGGGGCAGAAAGGTCATGACGACAAAGTAACAAAATTGAAAAATGATACAACTTTCAAAAACATGGAAAAAAAACATTGCTCTTCTCTTTGACAAGCTTGTGACAAAGAAGAGACTGAAACAAACCTCCAGATACTCGATGTTCACAGGCAGTGACGAACGATGAGGTTCCTGCTCTCTCCTCACGTGCAAGGGTGTTCTGGAGAAAGCAACGCTACCAAAGGCGATACACAAAACTCCACCTTCCACACACTTACTACTCACTTGTTTGGTGCTTTGAAGTTAATGGAGTTATTCTGGAGTAAATTGGGTTTAACTCAGAGGCAAACTGGACCCACTAGGACGAGCACTAACACAAAAGGCTTTGGAAGCAGGCCTGCATTGCTGGTCAGAGAGATTAACACCTCAGAGGAAAAGGACCTCTTGGAAAGAAAGAAGGACGGGAGGGTGATGCGGAGGAAGCTTGCCCTCGCTTTTGAATTGGCAGCTATATCGCACGCTGTGATGGGGAGGCACTCAGTACCTCTCTCCACTGGTTCCAGTCACACATCTCCTCGGTTTTTGATCACAAAAGTGATGTGTATGAGGTCGGGTGAACAAAAGACAACTATCTTAGTGGTTAACACACGTCTGAGCAAATGCGGCATAGTGGTTACAGAGACCAGAATTAGTGAGTCGCATCTGGTCCCTCAATGCAGACCTGCAACTGTGCTAAAAAAAACAGATCCAGAAAATATATTTTATTACATGTTGTTTAAATATCTCTCTCCAAGTTAAAAGATGACATCAATTCTAGCTTCTCACAGTAACATTGTATCAGTTGGTCAAAATAATTTTTATGATCTCAAACCAAGAATGATGCCACCAGCTATATCCTAAATTCCTTCCATGGTTACTGTGTGCATTTGCATAGTAATTGCATTTATAGTACAGTATGAAAGCCCATATAAAGTGCCTCAAATAAAATTCATCCCTAAGACTTTTGTATCCTTCAAATACATGCATATTAACCAGCAAGGTTTTATCTTTCACATATGGACTCATTTCCTTCTTCAGTAAATGACCCATGGAGTTTCTCCATGATTATTGACACCTATAAGAAACACTTCTTGCACTAACAATACGTCGGGTGCCATGGAAATTGGGATACATTCATGTCGCTTTATACATTTGTGAAGAATTTAGCCTATAATTACTGGAGATGGTGATGGTAATTTTCTGTAGAGTGCAGAAGGATGTGTCAACAGGCGTTCTCAACATTTTCCCCTGTTGAGCTGTTACTTTTTCTCTCCTGGATTGAAAGGAAAAAATGGGTGATTGGTAATTTTTCAAATACATCACACCGAGTTCATCTTAGATTCATTGCTAGCATTGCCAGCAGGGAGTGCATTTCCTCTTGATATGAACTACGGACAAAGGCCGTACTTTTGGTTTTCTAAGGCATATTGCATGCTCTTGCCTAGCAAATACTGCTGCTGGCTGCCAAAGCTCTTTCATCAAAACAGACACATCATGGTCCTTCAGGACATGATGACCATTCAAGTCATCCTAAAGTTATCTCTGAAGGCTGGAGAAGCACTTGCACCTCCTTCTTTACAGACTGCCTGTGAAATTACACAGGCAGCTTTCCTCTTCTGTTTGACACCCAAGTATAACTGCTAGCATGCTACAGCTGCAGGCTGGGTCTAAGTACCTGCAGTGTGAAGGTGACACATAGTGGGTGGATTTAAAACAAGGGGGTTTTAGTGGGCAAGCAAGGACAAAGGCTTTTGTCCCTCCCAGCATCACTGGCTGGCACAGCATGTCACCCATGTCAAATAATCAGACCTGTCAGGTGGCCGTGGAGGTTCTGTAGGTAGACTGCACATGGTCCTGAAATGTTACCTTCAGGTAAGGGTTTCAGGGAGGGGTTTTAGCTGTGGAATCATCATGGACTTTCTATTGCTATTGGGTTTTCCAGCCAAGATTGATAGAAAAATATTTTTCATCTGGGCATGGTAGGAGACCCAGTCCGTGGCTGCCACATGCCAGCTTGACTCGGAGCATTGTTGACTTCCAGTGTGGACTAATGCAATCCAGTCAACTTAGAAATGACCTCAACTCTGGAGAGGAAAATGTAAAATTCAGGCTGGTTCAAGAGGCAGCAGCTGGTCTGCAAAGAAAGGAAAAGTGTACAAATAAACCATTGTTGGTGCCTCCAGATTCTGACCTGACCTTCAACAGTCCCAATAAACTTATTCCAGACTATTTGCTAGACAACTTATTTCTAAAAAACCTTATGACCACATTTGCACAATAGGAATTCACATCAGTGTAATGCATTATGCAAGCTCTGATACAAACCTGTGCACAGATGCAAGGCAGGTCTTAAATGTGATGCAGTTCCATTTTGGGTATGCAACCATGTACACTGCAGCAGTGCAAACATTAATATGCACCTATGCTACATACCTCCAGCTGAAAAGCTGTTTGAACAGATCTGGATATGCTAGTGCAAACTTCTCCAGTGTTCAAGACCATGAGAGGCAAATTCTTTCTGGGACTCCCTCCTTTGAAAGACTGGAAGAGCCACAGATATTGATGCCCTCTGGCTAAAATGCAAGACTCTTCTCTATCATTGCTTTCCCACTGTAATAATTTTAATAACAATAATTAAACTAGGTGAATTAGGTGCCTTGCCCTCCTGCCTGTGTTGAGCAAGAAGAGAACCTAAAATCAGTATTAATTAGAATATGTAGTAGAGTCATTTAATTATCTAAAATGCTCAGAATACTACAGAGAAGAGCACAATAGAAATGTCTCGGAAGATTAGATTAGATTAGATTAGATTAGATTAGATTAGATTAGATTAGATTAGATTAGATTAGATTAGATTAGATAGGTGTGATACCCAGCTGTCACTGGGATTAACAGAGTTTTTAAAATTGGGATGGTTAAAGGAATCTGAAATGAGCCCATGGCTTGCATTTTTGCTGAGCCATTACTCAAACAGCGCTTGAGAGCTTTGCCAAAGCTTCTGATCTGTGACTCCTATTTCCCGACTTCCCAGTGCTCATCTTTGCCAACTACAGAAACAAGAGTTTACGGAGATCGCAGGGCTGGGGCAGCGCTCATGATTAACATTACACTGTCTGGGTAGGAGAATGGCCAACTTTCAGGTGGGACTTTGAGGCTGTGCAGCTAGAAGGAGCTAACAATGTTTTTAAAAATGTTTTTATCTGTAGTGTGGTATTGTCTATTTGTCCTCATTCTCCTACTTTGGCAAGCACAGGTGTGTAAGGGTACCTTGTGGGAAAGTAAGCTGTTGTGATACTTCCATTGATTCGCTTCCTTGAGACCATGCTTAGATCACCTCCTCAGGTCACTTCCAGGGCACCCTGGGGTTCTCCTTTGGGATTTATGACATCTCCACGACATCCTTGATTGTTAGTTGTCAAAGTATAAGGCGACCAGCTGGAGACTGTCCAGGCCCCTGTTCCAGCCCTGGCTTCGCTGCTGTGGGGAATGGATGCTGCCTGCTCTCGTCTGATGTTGACACTCAAGTCAGAGTACAGCAAAGCATGTAGGCTCTGTCTTTAAGTCTCTAGCAGTAAATCTATCAAGGTCCTGGAATACTTTCAGGCATGAGAATGCTTTTGCTTCCAGACTGCTCGTCGTTCCCCAGCACAGCTTTGGGCTATGCCAGCTAACACTTCCCAAACAAGTCTGAAGCATTGTTTGGGTGTTAACATGGCCAGGAACCATTCAAAATATGCAGGCTGCAGGCAGCCGCTTGGTTTGGGAGGTAAAGGCTCTTTAATGCTATGGACATGAGCCATTCTGTAGTAGCCAAGACCAGTGCCAGAGCATGAGCCAGAATGAGCCAGGCACGTTTAATTCAGCAGAGTTCAATCCATTAGCTCTAGTCCACCACAAGGGACAAGAAAAATAACAACAAGAAAGCTTTTGTTTAGCACTAGATCTGGGTATATTCTGTGAGCAGCTTTGTTCCTTCTCTAACCAATTAAAGTTATTTTGACTCCTTCTCTGTGGCTTAATTCTTGCTGAGTCACTTTAGGTATTTTAAATCCACCCTGTCCAATCTACCTGCCTTCTTAAAATCCTTTTCTTCTAAAACCTGTCCATGTTTTGGATCTCTTGGCTTTGGTGATAATATACTTACATTTTCTCCTTTATTGCCTCCCAATTTCAGTACTCTTCCATATCTTCCCACTTTACTGCTTTCTCACTCTTTTTAACTCTTCCCACCCTTAATTCCAACTGTACCTACAGATTGATCCATACCTACATTTGCTTTCATTTCCTCTTACACTCCTTTTTTTTCCCAATTTCTTGTAATATTTTCTTCTGATTATTGTATTGCTTCCCATAGCATACTGCTTCACTCCCTTTATAATGCCACTTTTTCACCTTGATCCATTAATTCTTTCTACACTGATAATTTTCCTTCGTTATTACAATTTTTTGACACTAGAGAAGTTCCTTCCCTTGCAAAAATGTTCCTCATACTTCCCTTGCCTTAACCTTGTTTCTTAGCTTTAATCAGGTCTGGCTGTAAACAGCAGGACAAAAAGAACATTAAGGACATGGTCGTATAGAGAAGTCCAAACTATGGCACTGCTGTGATATCTGAACACTTTGCATATTTAAGTAAGTCTAACGTACTCTAGCATCTGCAGGTATCCTTTTGATCTGACCATCAGCCTCCCTAAATTCCCTTTGATTTCAGTGTGACCCTATATGAACAGACCTTTAGGTCTATGCACAGTCCCAACACAGCTCCAGGGAGAACGTGGGGACTGGAAAGGACAACTCATAGGAGTTGGACCTTAGGTCACAAATTTCTCAAGCTGTAAACATGAAGCTTCATGTAAATGTATGGCATCTCGAATAACTTCTAATCATAGCAATATCAGGACACATCAGGGCATATTTAATTGTAACATAGATAAGCTGCTTTACACCAGGAATGTTTGAAAATGTGTGTCTCTCTTTTCCCATGAAATGTGTTTGAAAGTAGGAAATGCTTCTAAAGGCTGGGAAATTTGGGACTATTTCCATGACAATAGATTTTAGAGAAAGTCGTCAGGTTTGAGAAATAAAGCAAACCTGTCAAGTTTCCCGGGTCATTAGAAGCCAAATTGTTCCTGCCCACTTTATCCACAAAGACTGCCTGATACAAAGTCTTGTGGAACTGGAAGATTTATACTCTCTTTAATTTATTCGGAATAAATACTGTCCAAGCGGGATGGAGGCCACACAGCGCGAACAAAGAACACGCTACATTTAAGAGGTCATGTCTGACTTTGAAGACATATGGCAATGCTTCCTGAAGTCAGAAATAAAATGTAATACTTGTAATATGGCATGTAATACTTTCTGTACTCCACCAAATTACCAGGGAGACAGATTGTGCTTTCCTGAGTATACTGACAAATGTCCCTTCTCATTACGGTTTTGCCCTTTTTATATTACCATGTCATTATTCTTTTTCTTTTGTACTCCAGTGCGCAATTTAGATGACTACATTCTTCAGCAGTTCTAAATGTTGTTTTATTTTCAGGACTGCTTAGAAAATGATCAGATATTTATTATTCTTTTGCTAATACGAATTCATCAGTAAAAATATATACCTCGAGGGGAGCCACCCGTTGCATTTAGCCAAGCCACCCGACCGTTCCAAAGGTAATAAAATAGCATTTATAACCGGGAATAAACCGCGACATTTCTTTCTAATGAGATTTCCGAGCTGACTCTTGTTGGCAGCCATTTTACATTTGTGATGCTAATAGTGAGTGGGAACTTGATGCTAATAATCAGTAGCGGTTTTCTGTTATAATCTTTTTCTAATAATTTTAGCACAGAAGCACACTTCCCTCGGGTTTCTTACTGCTTCAAGCGGGGCATTTGTGTCGCGGCAGCGTAAGCGCAGCCTCAGCCTAGCACGGTAGCTGAACAAACAGCCTCCTCCTCGAGCTCGTGCCTAAAAAAAAGACGACGAGCAGGCCCACATAATGCCACCTATCTGTATTTATTGTCACGAAGGAACCGAAAAACTCTTCTTTCGGGACGGCAGCTCCCCCCACACCGCCAACCGGGGGGCTAACGCTCCGGAAAAGCCCTCTGCAGGGGCACAACCACCGCCTCTCTGCCGCCGGCTCGCACCTCGCATCGCCCTGCAGCTGCCCCGAGAGCCGCCGCTGGGAGCAACCGCGGGGTGCGGAGAGACAAGAGCCCGTCACGTCGCCGGGGATTCCTGCTCTTCTCAGCCACGCGAGCCAGCCCCTTGGCTCCGTACGGAAGGAGATGAAAAATGGTCAGAGTGTGGTGCGGAGAAGAGATATGATCAGAGGAAAGATAATCCCCCTCGGGAAAGGCTGGGAGAAATTCCTTGGCAGGCATCGATGCAGGAGGACACATCAGATGGTTGGGTTGGTCCCCCCTGATCTTCAAAATCTATCGAGGCTTTGCATGTCCCCCCAAACCTGGGGAAGGCGGAGGTCTCAAGAGGCAATTACTGGAGTCCACTGTTTAAGAGAGGCAGTGGGACTCAAATTGTGTATGGATTGGTTTCTTTTTCTATTTTAAATGAAGAAACCTAATTAAAATGATAGGAATTTCCTGGGGAAATTCTCAGCCTGTTCATTTTTTAAGAGCCTTTGTATTACAAAAGGTGTTTGAAGTCCTTGAATTTTTACCCTTTAGCCACCTTTAATCTAATTTCTAATCTCTTAATAGCTTTAATTGAGTTCTGAATACTTTAAATTATTAAACATCTTTGGGGGATTATGATTTCTATTTCCGATTATACAAAAACAATACCACTTGTACAACCCCCCCCCACATTTATGTCAAATTAAGCCATCAGGGATGTAAGGCATATACTTTAAGGGTAAGACATTTGCTTTCGTAATGCTGTTTTAAAAGACTTGTGCTTTCAGACAGGTTGAAGGAGATGAGTGGCGAGAAATGAGGAAACAGCAAGATCTCAATGTAGGCCCCAAATTAATTGAGTGTCGTCGCCTTTTTGGGCTCTTTGTTGTATGGGTAGAGGCTGCCCGTGGACATGGAGTGAGCGACAGCCGCCCGCCACAGCCCCCCGAGGCACAGGTGGGAGAGCCATCTGCTCTTCTCAGCCAGGATGGACCTCCTAACCACCCAGGGCCTTCATATCTCCCTGTTGCTCCAGTGCCAGGGACAACTGGTCAGTACGGTGTGTCCCTCTAGCTTGGCTTGGGTCTCCAACTCCATCTAAGCCCCTTTGCTCCTCTAAACTTTCCTGATCTGCCCTGCTTCTACACTCTTCAGAGGCTTACTACCTCACTTACTACCTCTGCTCTGCCATGGACCTTTCTCCTCCTCCTTCACTTGCCCATGGCTCCCCGGCACCAAGGCTATTCATTATTTCCCTCCCCCTCCCCGTCATTCCCACTTCCCCTTGGAAGACCCTGCCCCGGCAGGGACAGCAGTCCTTGCACGGATGAGGCATCGGCTCAGACACCACAAAAAGACTGCGGGGAACAGAGGGCTGGTGGCAGCCCTACCAGGCGAGGAACGAACTCAGTGTCTTTACTGAAGGGAAGTGGCACCTTGCTTTACGCGTTGTCCCAAGCTGTGGAATCAAATATTCCTCAGTAACACGCATACAGCATCCAAAGCAGATTTGTAGCATAGGCGAATACCCATGGAAGAGCTCAGTTCTTATCAAATAAAACCTCCCTTGTAAAAATCAGGAATTTATTTCTTATCAAAACACAAACAAGCTATCTTAACTTGAAGAAAGTATGAGCTTTTTTGCTTTGTTTCTTTGTTGTTTTTTCTTTAATCCAACGGGGTTTATTAGACCTCAGCTTTAGTTACTGTTAGTTTACCTCCACTTGTTTTCATCTTCCTTCCTCTCGAAGAATCTGCTTTAATGTCTAGCACCAGCAGCAACATCTTTTGCGAGCTAAATCCCTTCCCTAGCTTCAGGGAGAGATTTAAACTTTTCATTGCTGAGCATCTTGTATGTTTTGTAGAGACCCTAGCAGAAAGTCCATGAAGTTTCTGGGCAACCCACAGTTATACTTCTACCCATCACTGGTACCCACTGTAGTCTGGCTTCACGTACGTAGAACAAATGCCGGCTCAATGTACCAGTGTTAGAACTTGGATTTAATTCTGTCACCATTATTCAGGCTGAGCAGTGCTCTACCTCAGAAGTTGTCCTATTGATTAAATAGGCACAAAAAGCATATTATTAAACATCCTTGAAATATTTATTGGTATTATTTACACTTTGTATTGCTGTAGCAGCTATGATTGCCAGTTGAACTCTAAGGAGTTTTGTTTTTGACAATGTACCATGACCAAAAGGCAATATCTGTGAGCTTGCAGGCTGAGGTGCTGACCCAGGAGGTGTGTGTGCCCAAACTGATCTGCTGGGGCTGTCCATCCATGTTCAAGGATGTTTGGAGAATGGATATTTAAGCAGATACATAGTCTATACTGCTGGGTTCAGGCTTGTATTTCAGTTGTAAACTCATTCCTGTTCTTTTTATTTTTCTTTCAATATTGAATTTTACTGTGTACTTAGTCTTACATTTACTACCTAATAAATTGAGACTTAGCTAACAAGGAGATGTATATTTAGATATTTGTTTTAAACAGAGTAATTTTTAATGCTCTATATGGATCAGAGTAATTATAAAAGATGAGTTAGGACATAATTCTGCAGTTCAGCACCTCAGCAGAAGCCTGTCCCATACGCTTCACATAAAAGGCCTGACTCATGCAGGTGTGACAGCAAGATGAGGGCCACTAAACTGAAAGATGAAAACAGCCAAAAGACTTTGGTTAAGGCGTTTTGGCTGAGACGCTTTAGTTTAAGAAGGTCAGCATGAAAAGTCATTCAGCTCTCCTTTTGACTTCTTACTCCAGAAAAAGAAAGCAATAATAATATCAGGCAGCAATAAATTTAGAGCAAATTAAAAAAAAAATACTTTTATGTAGCACATGTCCTGACTATAGAATTCATTGCTGTAATAGGTCATCAAGTTAAATGCCATGGCTGGATAATTTTATCATCAGTCATAATGAGCGAAATCCTTCCCACCATAGCCAAGCCAATGCTCTTCAGTGAGACTGAAACAAGAACTGAGTAAAACAGTGGGATTTACCCTAGTATTTATGAGATGGCTATGCTTTATGAGAAGAACAATAAAAGTAATTAGATTCCATGCTCAACACATCATCTGTTTACTGAAATGGGGGAGTAAGCTCCCTTTTACTGTTCCATAATTTGCTAGAACCACTATAAAGGGGCTTTAAAAGTAATAGATACTGACTACTGGGATGGTACTGGGTCACAGACGCTTTACTGAAAAACTTGCTTTAGTTACAAATTACCCTGGCAAGCTATAAGGATCCCAGTGCATGCCGTAATTATGAACTATAGGACTTCATACAGACATATTGAGAACTTACTTCCCCTCTCCCCACCCATGAAGAACTTTTCAGCACAATGAGCATTACACAATGGCATTATAAATTATATGCCAGCTTTCAGTCTGATCTTGGGTATTTACTTCTAAACCTTTCAAACTGCTGGTTTCTAATTAAAATTATGACACGCTCTTTCAACAACAATAACCCAGTATGTAAGGATCCTGCATACCTTTCAAACCTTTCATAAGGAAAAAAGCCTTAATTTGCAAGCGAGGCTTATTGTTTCAGTGGCTTTAGGTAACGCAACCTCTTTAGAAGCAGTCTGCCTCGTCAGAGTGCTGGCAGGAATGTGACACAGGAGACACATGTCTAGAGACAAATTCAAGGAAAATTACAGTGTGTAAACCCCAGTTTTCAGTAAAAAGACGTTTCTTCTCAAGGATAAGTAACCTTTGAAGTGAGGGTCAAGTCTGTGTAACGCTGCTAGGGAGACCCTTCCTGGGTCTCCAAGGAGAGGTGTTACCAACCCTATGAGTGCCTTAGTGGCCCTCATCGCTAGGACTTCAGCCCCACGTAACGAAATGGGAGAGCTTCTTTCGCCGCCCACGCCATGCACAGGGATTCTTTTGCCGTTGCCACTTCGGGGCTGAGGGAATCCTCTTTTTTTCCTCACATACAGATATTAAATGTCAGCATCAGCAGCTGGTGTTCAGCAGCCGACACTGTCAGAGGAAACATCTCGACGGCCGTCGCCTCAGCCTTGGCAGGAGAAGCAGGGCGAATGCAAATGCAGGCAAGCTGTGCTCTGGCCAGCTCACTAGCAGGAAACACCCTTCAGCAGCATTTATCCTCCTCCTGGAGCTCCAAGGGGGCCTGCCACCTCCCCAGAACAGAGGCTCCTAGGAAGGGTGCCTGACAAGCACCCATGGCCATCCTAGGAGGAATCGCTCTGCGCTTGGGAAGGACTCCTACAAGCAAACACTGTGGCACATGTCTGTGGGAATTGCCCCCTCGGGGTAGCCTGAAGGACGATGCAGCCTGGGGGGACACAACGAGGAGAAGAGGAACAGCTCCAGCAACGATGGCCCGCTGCAGGGACGGTGGATTTGTCACACTTGCAGCTGCCATGCCTTGGTGGTGCAACTGCGGGGACAGGGTGGGCAGAGGATCCCCCTGCGGTGCCCTCTACCCCGCCGAGGTTGCCTGATTCCTACCCCCATTCTGCTGGTTGACTTCACTCCAGTTTGCCCCACTACCGCACTCTCGGGGCGA
>NW_010522721.1:0-7460 GCF_000687285.1 Phaethon lepturus
TCCCGCTTGGGCGAAAGAGTTGAGTGTGATGCGAGGGCAGAGACACGCTTACGTCAAACATCAGCGGCGGAGAGGCCATGAGGAGCCACGAAGGGAGGAGAAAGCGGGATTTCAAGTTACCAGTGTGGCCAAAAGTCTTGGGCCTGAGTTGCGGGATGGGGAGGAGAGACTGCTATAATAAAATAAAACTCAGCATTCTTTGGAAAACTGGGGGTTTGCCGTCTCTTTTGCACACTGGTGAGGGTGAAAGTAGAGATAAGTCACTGGAGTGCTGTGAATAGCAAGGAAAATGGGGAGAATTTTGTTGCAAATAATTGTAGTTTATAGAAAACACATGGAGTACTCGTTAGAGAAAAAGGTGAAAATATAATGCCAACATGGAATAAATTGATAGCCCCTTGGATACTTTTATTGTTGACTTTCATAAAAAGGAGCAAAAAGTGTTTCAAAACCAGCCGATTCCCAGCCTCTCTGAGGGCAAAAAGAACGAGTGGGCTGTAGACAAATAAAACCAGCTGACATTTGAACATGTGTGAGAACTACTGTAAATCCCTGTTAATGTTTCAGAGACACAGGGAGCCATTTGAAAAAGGGCTGTATTTAAACCACACACACTTCATATTCTATGGCTGAAAGGCAAAAGAACGTTTCCCTTTGTCTCTTTTCCATGCTGGCACCGAATCTGACACTAGTTGTGTGATAGAGTCTGGAGATGGAAAAGACTTGATCCAGAGCAGAATTATTCCCTTCTGTTTGGTTATTGGTGTTCTCTCCCTTGAGCTGCCTGTCCCCCCACAATATATAATCTGCTTTAAATCTCAAATTAACTTCTGCTGAGGCTGTGCAGAGGTGAATTTCTGTGTCTGTGTGTGCTTATGCACAGATGTGTGTTTCAACATCTCTTGTTGAAAACACTTTCCACTTACTGCAGGCAAAAGCGCAAACCTTTTCTGCAACTCTTCAGTCTTGTAATAAATGCAACTTTAACTTTACAGACACCTATTTAATAGAAGCTCTACTGTAGGTTCAGAAGTCATGTAGAAGGTAAAGCTGGCTGTTGTGAAGTTGAATGACTCTTGGAGCGCATGAGTATGATATTGGAGGAAAACCAGTGCTTTATTTCACATGCTGTTCTTGCAATGTATCCTTGCTACACCTGAAGTGCATCAGGTAATAGGCCAATTTATTGAAAAGTTTGCAAAATGTAGTTTGGCTATTATTCGAAAATGTTTGCTTTCAGGATGAAAACGTGGCTCCATTGGAGTTAAGAATTTTGCTATTGGCTTCTGTTTGCATTATAGTTTGGCTATTATTCTAAAATTTTTGCTTTCAAGAGGAAAACTTGGCTCTGTTGGAGTTAGAGAAAATTTTATTATAGGCTTCTGTGGCTTTAGATTTTGGTTTTAAATCCTGCCTTTCTGCAACATTCCCTGAAATGCAAGAAGATATGAGAAGAAAGGGAGGTCAACCAGCAAAACCGAATAGTAAAGCTAAATAACAGAATGTGGAATAAACACTCAAAGAACGGTATTGCTATCTTTGTTAATATGTATGACTATTGCCTGCTTAAAATGCATTTAAAAATTAATTTAAAAATACAACTTTAGAGCTGTGGCAAAGCTGGAGAGAGAAATAGCTCAAAAAATATAAAAAATGGCTTTAACAGAGGTAGGGATAGTGCGGGGGATAAAGATCCCTTGATCTCTCTGGTCCATCAGTTTAAATCATAGTAGGCGACTGGGCAGACTGGAGGGAAGGCTGAAGCTCTGTCATGCTGGCAACTAGGAAAGGATTAAAATGCTCTAGTTGAGCCTGGAAATTCCGCATGTGATAAGCCTACTTTCCTGACAAGATGGGGCTATAAATCTTGCAAATCTAAGCAAAGGATTTGGGAGGAAGAAAGCAAGGGTTTCTTTTCCTCCACTTCTTGGAGCTGAAAAGAGGAATTGCCAACACCAAGGTTCTGCTTTGACTTGGAGGTGATGAGAGCCTGTGAAGGAACAGGGGAGAGAAGACTGAGATATGGTTTCCCTCTTAATGAATCAAGATGTGGGATTTATAACAGCATCCCACACTTTACAAGGAACACAGGCTGCCAAAACAGAGGCGATTCTACATGGCATGAAAACAGGACAGACTTCATGTAAAGTGAATGGGCAGGCAGCCTATATTTGGTACCTGAACTTGAGAACATGCCATTTATTGAGAAACCTGTAACTGCGCAGAAGAGCAGAAAAAGAGAAATAGTTTCTTATAAGCATGTGTTATACCTTTGAGTGGTCCCAACTCTCACCTTCATGAGAAGGTTGCATTAGCTTGAATAAACGATCCTTGCCATATGTTTTAGAGCCGCAACAGTTCAGAAACAGGAGTTTGAACAAGGTTTATGTTGTTCTAGTTTAAATCATACCAGTTAATAATAAATTGGAATAAGTGTGTTTGTGCTGGGATTTGCACTGCTATAACTAGTTAAAAAAAGATTGAAGTTGATGGAGTGCAATGTCCTTTTCAAAATTTCTTTTAACTCACACAGAGGCCTCGAGGGATGAAGGACAGTGAAGTGGCCCTGCTCATTCTGTGCTAGATTAGGTTTGGGGTCCATAAGAACATGAAAGTGATATAATCCATGCACGAATGCCATGGCTGAGTTAACTTTAGCTAACTGCTTTGCACAGTCAGGAGTGTTACTGTAGCACCAGAGAGTTGATAGCCCGAGGACTTGACTCCTGGGGTTGAATATTCAGGTTGTGCTGAGCTTTGAACTGTCACGGACAAGCTGCCTGAGCTGGTCTAGTTAGTTGGGGTACTAGGCCACTGCAGAGGCAAGACACTTGGGGCGTCTGTGCTTCTGTATATGGGTAGCAATCCTACATACAAGTCTTCCCCATCCCCACGCCCATCTCTTTTAAGTTGCTTCAACCTCCTGCTCAGCATGCTAACACAGCTCAGTGGTTCTTCCTCCTGGGTCTGCTGAGAACTTGGCGCTTGGGAGGGTGTCACCATCACTCTGCCCTCGCTGTGGCCCAAGACATGGCAGCACAGGAAAGAATAAATGATCAGCTAGTTTTGTAACAATGAACTAGTGCTGAGCATTGCCTTGGAGGGTATTCAGATGGAATTAGCTTTCTAACATGAGTTTCAAGTGTCTTTAAAAGGGATGAGTTTTGCAATTAAGAATCTTGACACTCTGTCTTCAGCTTACGTGGGGATGCTGCGTTACTATAACTGAGTCATTTTGTTTGGACTTGTGTCAGTGACACTGAACTGTTATAAAATGGTTCAATTAAGTGAAATATAGGAACTCTTTCACATAGTATTTCTGTCTTCTGTTCTGCTACTATTCTGTTATTCTATAGAATGACAGGAACACAGGCTAAATACCCTTTCTATTTTGTAGAAATTAGAGATCTTTAAATATGGCTATGCTTTAGAAGCAGATAAAGGAAATTAGATGTGTAACAGACAAACCATCAACACATCAACCCCCTCCAGGAGTCTTTAGAAACCATACTGACAGATAACATCAGATGACAGTATTACATCGCCTGATGAATTCTGTTCCTTAGCATGGTTTTAGTCTTGGAAAGACTGCTATACTTGTGCTCATATTTTTCTTCATATGTATGAAATTTTTCTTAAAACTACTACTAGATCTTTGAAGGATCTACGGCAGGGAACATTGTGAAGGAAAGCTTGTTCTGTCTTGAGATTCTGCTTTAAGACACATGTGGCCACTTGGTTTTACACTCTTGGCCAAGAGTTCTGAAAAAAAGCATTGCTTGTGACAATTATTAAAACTTCTTTCTTTTAAAGTGAGAGATGTATATAACTGCATAAACAAATTGCAGTGTGACTGTATATGGACTTTGTCTCAGATCTCTCTTTACCCTTGCTAGCACTCACACAGAAACAACATTAAAAAGATTTCCTATATCTGAACCAAAAGGATTTTGATTTGAGTGAAAAGTCAGTCTTCCAGTGCAAATTTCACACTGGGAAATATGAGGATGGCAATTTAAAAATTTCTTGCACCTCCTACACAAATCATGTGTATTTACTTTCTGTACAAATGATTTGTGTCTAGTAACACACTGAACTTGTACTGCACGTTCCTCCAGCCCTCTCTGAACTTCTGTACTTTGCAGTTACTAAAGATGTCAGCCTTCCTCTAACTTCATGTAACCAGCATTTTCAAGCTGTTTTGCAGGTGGGGATACTAAGATACGGGGAGTCTGAATGATTTGTCCCAGGTGAAACTGGCAACTGTAAGTCTAGCATTTGGGTCTCCTGACAATAACCACTGGAACATATGCCATTAGTGAATTTGATTAGATTCTATTTTTAATTTAAAAGGCAAACATACTAGTTCCCAGAGCCTCAAACTTGTCTGAGCATACTCAGGCTTAGATATAGTTTCACTGCTTTTACTCTAAGGGGAACAGCACATTCACAATGAAAGATGATGTTCAGTATCTAGTTTTAGTATACACATTATTTGCAATCATCTGATACCCACTAATGATTTTTTTATAATGTTGAGAAGAAAGGAAAAATAATAGCAATGTTTATTTTGAAACACTGTGAGAAATCTAAGCTACTTCCAAACCAGCAAACTGTGTTTATAACTGCTCTATAGCAGCTACTGTGCACAAAAGATGACAGGTGCCCAGGTTTTATTTATATCAACTAGCATTTACTGTATATGTGCATATGAGAATATTTAGAAGGAAAAGGTACTTTGGAAAGAGTAAGTTCAGTGCGACAGCGTGGTGTGCGGCTCCCCAAACAAGTCCCAGCTGCGGATGTTCTGCAGCAGACTATCTTTGTATCTTCTGGGAGAAAAGGGAAGGTTACGCATAATATCATGCTGGAGGTAGGTGAAACAGAAACTACTGAGTGGTTAATTTTTCTGTCAGCGGCACTGGCATGAAAAGTGTCTTTCCTCCTCTTTCCTTTCTCACCATTTCCATTGCCTGATAATTGTTAGGTCATTTTACCATCTGTGTCTGGAATGATATTTTGATTGTCCTTCAAATTTGGATGCCTCAATAGCTTCAAACTGTATATAATTAGGTAGCATGTACTTCAGAGCTTTATGCAACTTGAATACTGAAAAATGCTGAAAAGACTGGAAAATGTGAATGGTGAAAAATACAGGTATTACAGGATTCTGTCATTCCAGTTCTGAAACATGGAAAAGACAGAGGGATAAAGTCTAGATCTGGTGAAATATGTCAGAAGAGAGAACAGAGGAAAAAAACAAGAGGGCCCCCAAAAGCATATTTTGCAAACATCCTTGTGTCTTACAAGCAGGCAGAATTGCAGTGAGACAATACCACCTGTCTGTCATCAACTCAAAAAAAAACCCTGGATGCACACAGAATCATTAAGGTTGGAAAAGACCTTTAAGATCATCAAATCCAACCATCAACCCAACACCACCATGCCCACTAAACCATGTCCTGAAGTGCCACGTCCACACGTTTTTTGAACACTTCCAGCGATGGTGACTCCACCACCTCCCTGGGCAGCCTGTTCCAATGCCTGACCACCCTCTCAGGAAAGAAATTTTTTCCTAATATCTAGTCTAAACCTCCCCTGGCGCAACTTAAACACGAGCTCTGCCATGAGAGGAAATGGTTTCAGTTGGGGGATAGAGAACTGCCAGGGCCCCCAGGGCACCGCCAGCCCTCCCCACGGCCCCAGGCCCCATGTCAGCCCCTGCCCCAGTGATGCTGCAGCAAGGCCGGTCTCCAGCTCTCCACAGCCCTGCCCCGCTCGGCCATGGGCCCCACCAAGCCGGGCCTGCCCACGGGCCTGCGTCCCGGCCTGGGCCTGTCTTCGTCCCCAGGGAGATGCCCGATGCCCGGGACTGGGTCCGCCGGGTGCCCTGGGATGCCCTGCGGTGCTCTGCCACCCCAGGGAGCCCCTGGTGTCCTGGCCCACAGGGAGCTGCCAGCTGTTGCTGCTCTCTGACATTAACTTGGTATTTATCTTCTCCATCTTGGTAGCAGAAGCAGTGCACACACACATAGCCTTGGAGTTCAAATCAGAGGTGAGTGGTTACAAAACCAGAAGAGGCAAGGCGGCAGAAGCTTTTGGGTACCAGAAGTTGCAGCGTAGTCATAAATATGAAAATACCATGCCCAAAAAAAAAATCTGAACTGAAACCCCCATATTTCTGATTAACACTCGAATTTACAGGCATTGAGTGAATTTGACAAATATTCTACTGATGTAACAAGAGCTGACTTCACATAATTTTGGTTCAGGAAAGAATTTCATCATGAGAATTTCATAATTTCATTGTCTGGTGGAAGATCTGGGATCCAGAAATGTGCACTGAAAGGTTAGAATACACCTAAAAAGTTATCTGTAGTAATCTGCTGTTGGGGGCCTGTTCCTTCAAAAATTTTAAAGGACAACCTGTAAAACTGTTTCTAACTCTTTACTAAGAGAAAGGATTGAAAACAGTTTGTAGAAAGAAAAAATTGCTATAGATGCTTATTAGTATTTTCCTCCAGGGCAGACCAAGAGTTGTTTTCACCTGACATCCGTGTTGGTAATGCTGTTTCACACAGCGTTACAGTGCAGGAAGGACATGTGATATAGTTAAAGAACATTTTAGATGACATTTTAGCTTTTTCTCTTTGCTGTTGATGGGAGGAGAATTATGTGACTATGGTGTCTAAGCTAGATCTTATAGTATGTGATCTGAATGCAGTATCTCTTTTTCTTCATTAGATGAAGTACCTAGTGCTTGATAACTTGGGTAGCAGGCAGTCTTCATCACTCTTTCGTCTCTTAAACATGGTGATTTTAGGCATGACAGCGTGTGGCTAGGACACAGGAGTGCAAATTTTTTTCGTTTTGTTTTTACTTGAATTGATTAAATTTCCCTGCATGAGCAAAAGACACCACCAACTCCCCTAGCCCTCAAATGTAAAAACGTGCTTGTGTCTTGATAGGCTGTTTCACTGTTGGGGGAACAAGAAAAAAAGTGAAAGAAATACATTTAGAGGGAAGAAAAAAAAAAGTTTTTTTAGCTGCTCTGTTACTGTCCACAAACATAAACACATGAAAACACTAAGCAGTAAGAACCAAGCAGAGCAAAAGATACTTTTACCCCTTAGGAGCCTGTTAAACCATCTTTCACTGCTCTGAGTAGCCAGTCAGTGGATCGCAACTTGTTGCCTCTGTAAGTGATGCCTTTCTCTGCTGTTTCTCAACACTGTTAAAAGTGTTTCAGATGTCATCCTCTGTGTGACTGTAGAAGTGGGATAATCCTTTATTATAACATTTAACCCAGGTATATGTGAAGCTTAAATCAGTATAGTAGACAAGTTCTCCAGGTGAAAACACTCAATTCAGATTTAATTATCAATTATCAATTCAACTATCTTGCTAAACTTTAAAAGTGTGGGTTTTTTTGTCCAGCTCAGCTGGTGTCCTGCATTCCT
>NW_010522721.1:7491-8285 GCF_000687285.1 Phaethon lepturus
AAACATACCAGGCAAGCCATGAGCATTTTTCAACCTGGGCTGCCAAGAGTGAAAGCTCTCCTTATGGTAAGACACCAGGTAAGAAGAGCTGTGGGACCTTATCCCTAGGAATGAGTTACAGTTTGCTGCCTTCTCTTAGTGCAAAGCTTAGTTGTGAAGATCCATATGACCTGTCAGGGATAGTCTATTCAAGTAATATCTTCATTAATACGGAAGTATTTTGGCAGAATCCTATTTTGCTTCCTGTGACACAGTTATCACTGGGGATAAACAAGTGATTGCAACTGAAAATACTGTTTTTTCCAAGAAAATGAAAAATGTACTTTGGTCAAATTTTGTCAAATCAGTTGATAACTGATAGTCAGAATTAGACTACCCATGCACCATGGAAACTGTTTCCACAGTGAAAATCTCTTAGCTCAGAGACAGTTGTCTCTGGATTAAATCCAAGGATTCAGACTGATAATCTAGAGCTTCCTCTGACAGCTAGGAAGACCAGTACTTAAGAGCAAATTGCTGTACAGCTATCTGAAGGTTGTACCATCCCACTGTTGGAATATATTCTTACTCTCCAGAGCAAGAGAAGTGCCATGATGTTTCTTTTCATTCCACGCATCTTTGGTGTTCCAGATGCCATTGTGTCATTTAGAGGCAGTTGCCCATTCTGTCAATAGTCTCAGTTACCTGCCAGAAATACAGAGAATTGATGGCAGCCCTTTCTAGCACAGCTGCAATACAGTCTGTAACTCTTCACTTCTGTTACGGTCTGTAACACTTCAAAAAGAGCGGTTAAT
>NW_010522721.1:8306-17857 GCF_000687285.1 Phaethon lepturus
CTACTGTAGAGAAACTACTTTTAACCCATGTAACAAGGGTGGAGAGAGAGTAAAAAGCAGTAAAAGCAGTAAGGTCTTTGACATGAACTACATGGTAGAACTACAGGTAACTACACTGTTACCTGTTTCAAAGTTGATTAGGAAGGAATTGTGGGATCTTGAATACTTGTGGATCAACGTATTAGCAAAGCCCCAGGAAGCGCACACTCGTTTTGATGAGGGCAAAATGAAAGATACGAGTTATTTCCTAAACACCACTCTAATATATGGAAATAAAAACTGTATTGAATTGAATATTCTTTGAGAATAAGTTATTTTATGACCTGAAGACAAAATTCAATGATTTCTGTTTCCCAGGAGACAGGACGTCACTGGCTAAAAGCCCATCCTGGTTCACTAGTGAAATAGGTGCAGCAATTAAACAAACAAAAAAGCAATATCTAATAAGAAAAAAGGAGAAATATATAGCAATGGATACACATTTTCTATACTTCATAGATTCTGGATTATAAGAGGACCTAAAGCCATCAGGAAGAAACTCGTGGATGGCAAGTCTAAGAACAAAAGGATTTAAATACATTTGGTACAGTGTAAATCCTAGCAGTGGCAAAGTGCCACTGCTTGATGGGTAAATTATTAATAATAATGCAGAAACAGCAGAAGTGTCCAACAGAAAAATCTGTTCTGTATTTGGAAAGAAGCAAGAAGCAACATTATATCCTTATACCACAAGAGAATCAGAAAGTAATTTCTGCAGTAATCAAGGAGGAACATAAACAATATCTAACAAGGCATTAAAAAAAAATTAATCAACATGGCCAGAGAAGTTGTATCCTGGCCCCTCATGATTTTAAATAAATACTGGATTTCTGAAAAGTTTCTGGAAAAGTTAAATACTCTTCAATATTATGTATTACAAAGGCAAAGTGGCTGATCCAGGTCAGCATAAGCTTGTTGGTCTGACACAAGTCCTAGGGAAGACAGAGGAGTGGTTTATACAGGGTGCAATTAGGAAAAAAAATCTGAGGCTTAGAGTGGAAGCAATGCTAGTCAGTATGGTTTATGAAGAAAGCTACCTCAAAAGATTTAAATCAAGAATGCTTCGTATTTGTGCACAAAATATTAGCTGCCCCTCTGGGAACTGGGTTGATTGCCATATAGGTACAATATATTCAGACTTTTGAGAAGTACAGTACATGATTTCATATCCCCTGATGTTGTGATTAGCACAAACCAAAAACAGCTCTATACAATATCAATAAAGTGCAAATTCATAGTTTAAGAGCTAGCTGACAGATAAACACAAAAAGTGGTGGTTATTAGGAAATTATAATTAATAGGAACCATATAAGCAGGGCTTCATAGGTGTATTAAGTCTGATCTAGCACTTTCATTTGTGATTTGGAAGTAAATGTAAAATCACTACTGGAAGGCATTTACTTACAAATCAGATTCAACCAGTGCAATAAGCAGAGGGGCAATGACTTACAGAGAATCATTCAGATGGTTTAAGTTCAGTATGACTTGCTTTTCCTATTTGAAGATGGATAATTTGTAATGTCTGAGACAGGTATCCTGTATTTGATAAGCATCCACATTAAATGTGGAAGGGACCATCAGCTGAGGTGGTTTAGTAGGAAATTGGGACTAGCCCAGTTTCCACTACCAGAGAGTAGTTGACCTACTCACTCACTACATATAAACATATCAATACCAAACCAGAAGTTACTAGATGACGAAAGAAACCAAAGACCTCACAGGTGTTTACTGTGCTGTTGGGAGACAGTGGCTAGAATCTGGCGACAGGAGTCTGAGGAACTTAACTTTTTGACTGGACCTTGCTGTTAGCCTGCTGATGACCCTGCACAAACTACATCATCTTCCTCAGCTTAATTTTCCTTGTCTAGAAAAGAGGTATAATGATACTCAGCATTTTTAGAGAGCACTTAATGAAAAGTGAGAAGTGTCAGCTAGTCTTACTGCCTCTGTATTACCTTAACTACAGCCTTGTGTGATGGATGTAGCTAGTAACTGTTCTAAACTTGTTTCTTGTAAAGAAATAGACTGGCAAAACACTTAATGAATGCAAAAGTGAGGATGTCTTTTGGGGTTTTGTATCCTTCCAAGCATGTAAGGACATTCAAAGTTCTTAAAACTGAGGAATCAGAATGACCATATATCACCACAGCTGACTGCGCTGTTTTTGCAGAGTAGCCCCATGTAGCTCTGGAGAGATACTCTGCCTTCTAGCTAGCGCAGATCACTTGTGGCATGTATGCCGCCCATAAGGCATACCTGATATTTCTCATTTTCCAGCTTTCCTGCAGCACTTCAGCCTCATGGGCTTGAAGAGCTGGAGGAGGTGCTGCCTGTTTGCAAGCCCAGTGCTAAAGCAAAGGTGCTGTAAGGGTTGAGTGGCTCCCTGTAGCATGAAGAACCTATCAGCTCTGAAGAAGGCTGTTGTAGTACTGTTATCCCTCTCAGACAACATGACGCTGTGCAAGAAATCACGAGGGATACCTGTAAGAATTGCATTAAGAAGCTCCTTTGCTCTGATAACACTGAACATTCCTGTCCAAAACTAATGAAGGTTTAAGCCAGAGTCTATGAATAATAAACTTTTAGATGGGAGTAAAGGGTGGGTATGAACCTCTCTAAAATGCCTATCAGAACCTCAGTCCCTCTAGTCCAGCTTAATTCCTTTAGCTGCACCAAGTAGCAATTCAGTAGAAGATAGAAAAAGCCTTTACTTGGCATAGAACAGTCTGTCCCTCCCATTAGGTTTCATCCTGATCTCTCTTTCTAACAAACATGGACTCAGAGGTTTGAGGTTTCACAACTTTATTACATGTAATTTATTTTCTAAATACACCACCAGCTTCTAATCACATCTGGGAAAACTTCACTGGGGTTTGAAACTTGTAGAATCAGTTCCACCACTTTTTTAACCCATGATGGACTCCATGTAATTACTGAGATTATATGTGTGTATTTGAAGAGACAGTCAGTCTCCAAGAAACGTCTGAGCTTTAAAAACATAAAAATCTGTTCTGCTTTATTTTGGAATCCTCACTATATCTTTCAGTTAGATTTTATTACCCGATTTACAAAACGGCATGGCATTGGGTTTTTAAACTGATTTATTAAGGTTACTCTGACCAACTGGAAATAATTTACTTCAATCTCCTGCCATCTAGTGTCAGAAGTAACACAATTGCACCTCCGCTCACACATGCTCTTGCAGCTCTAAACTGTACGTGACAAAACTATAAAATATCGCAGTGTTACTTTTGTCAGTGTTTAGCACCTTAGCACGATTAAAGTAGGCGCGTATATATATATATGTATGTATATATGACAAAAGATCTTTTCTGTCTTTATTGATTCCAACATGTGAACTAAAGCCTTGCTCTCAACCTTTGGGAAGCGTTTGGCATTGAAACAAGGGGCGGGTTTGTAACTAAACGTAGCATGGTTTAAGAAAACCCTATATGATCAATCAAATAGCCATGCATATTCTCATGTATATTTCGGGGTAGTATGAAATATATTAACCATTGTTCAGCAAAATGTACTTTGTTAACTTCTTCACCAACTTTGAGGTGTCTTGAGGCAGTCTTGTTGCAGCAGTCTGGGTGAAGATTTTGAAAGGCTTCCACATCACATCCTAGCAGATCAACTCCCTCATTGAACGACTGGGCTGCCACCAAGAAAGGGAGGCAGGTAGGACCTTCCTGAGGCACTCCAGTATGGCTAACACTCCCTTTAGAGTGAGGTGAATCCTGTCAGAATCTTCTTTACCCAGTCTATTAATTCACTCTACTTGTCTATTAGTTTCCAAGTCTTATAGTTATGTTTGACTGTATCTTCCTCCTTTTCTTCTTCCTCACTCTTTGCAATGGTTCCTTTGCAGATTCCTTTTTATCCTAGCTGCCTTTTCCAATTCCCTCCTGAGCTCTCACCTTCAGATGATTACACTCCCTCAGCACAGCAGTGTTTCCCTTTCTTTCCTCTCCCCTCCCATTTAATTCATCATATTACATCTTAGACATGTTCCTGTTCTTACCTGTTCCTCCAAAAATCTTTTTGTTCAGCAAATATCTCTTGGAAAAAAAATAATCTGAATTTTCATCATGTCACTTTGCCAGGTTCCAGATAATGGTACAAAACTCCTCTGAAGGATGAATTTCTTATTGCAGGCTGTAAGCAACAAATCGTTTTCACTGTAGCCTCTGGTAATCCAAATGGTAAATTAAACACAAAATAAGTAGGACAGATTTTTTTTATCGTTACCTAAGGATGAGGAAAGATTAATCATTAGCAGAAGTGAAGATCACCTTTTCTTAAGCAATTAGCTGTCTGCATTTTATATTAGCATTTACTATAATAATGTAATATATTGTCATTAAATAATACTAATATAATTTAATATAATAACATTTATACACATTATTAAATGAATATATTTTTGCAGGTATGTGCACACCATGCTTTCCATTATAAATGAAACCAGTGAGAAGATCTGTGTTGAAAAAAACTCTTTCTGTCCATGTACCCAAGAAATAGGAACACAGACAAGTACGGTTACTCAAATTACCCTTTGATTTTAGCAAATAAAGGTTAGGACTTACTGCTTTTAAAGTGTACATCTTAGTGTCTCATGTCTCAGTGATTACTGGCAATCAACTTCCTTACTCCATTTTTCTTGGGGAGGAGGGGTTCGTTGTTCAGTTGAAGGCTCTATCCAAATCCATAAATGTCTGCCCAAGAAAGTTAGTAACTGGGGGGGGGCGGGTATTCAACATGATACTTCATAATGGGAAATAAGGTCAAGAAATCAATGTATGGATGACAATGTTTTCCAGTCTTTTCCTCCCCCAAACTTCTTTATTTTAATATTTGTTGATACAGTTTCTAATGCAGTGGGTATTGATCTTGTCTGGAATCTGTTGTGCAAATAATACTTTAAGCACAGCCAGGAGGGTAATATGGAACAATGAGAAATTGTACAAGGATTTACAGGTTAGATTAAGAAACTTGTTGGGAAAAAGCTGTCCGTGGAGCCATCTGAACTATCCCACTATACCTGTAGGTAACATTACTGTCTTGTTATCATCTTGTTTTCAAACCTTGTACTTTCAGAACTCCCTCTTCCCACTGCCATACCTGGGAGTTACAGACTTGAACCGGCATGTGACTATTACCTGAAGCAGCTGATTTAAGCTAGTGATAGTATGTCTATGCAACACTAAAATCTCAATAGTGTGATCATTGTAGTTGTACCTGTGATAATGCGTTCATATCCCTCACTAATGAAACTGATAAATGACATTGAGTTTAGCAGCAAAAAAACTTACTGTCCTGAGTAAGTGTACGCAGAGGACAGTCAACTAGATTAATCGCTCTTCTTTTAAGAGTATTGCATAGGTTCATGGGAAAACTTAGGTTGGAAGGTATTTCAGGAGGTTTCTAACCCAACCTTCTGCTCAAAAGAGGCATATATGTGAAATCAGACCAGGGCTTTATCCAGTCAGATCTTGAAGACCTCTAAGAACAGAGACTGTGCTTCGTCTCTGGGCGACCTCTTTCACTGTCGCTGTCCTCATAGTGAAAAAGTTTTCCTTTATATGTCACCTGAACTTCTCTTGCTTCAGTGTGCCTGTTGTTTCTTGTGCTCCCAACATGCACTGCTGTATTAGCCTGGCTCTGTCTTTTCAATGATCTCCTCATAGGTACCGGCAGGGTAGATTATTCAGTCTCCCCCAAAGCTGTCTCTTCTCCAGGCTGAAGGTCCCGATTCCTCAGCCTTTTCCCATAGGAGTATCTCGGTCACCCTTTACTGGATGTGCAGTGGTTTAACTGACGTCTCTCCTGTGTTGGGGCCTCAAAACTGGACACAGTATTCTAGATGCCATTTAACAAGTGCCAAGGAGAGGGGAATAATCACTGCTCTCAATCTGCTGGATACATTGCTATTAACATAGCCCAGGATTCTCTTTCTTTGTGTACTTGCATGGCTTTGGACTGACAATCCTTTCAAATTTGCTGCCACTCTTTTACTCTTATTTGAGCTCAAAGGTCAAAAGGACTCCTTTGAGTCCAAGGTCAAAACATGATATAACATTGACCTGAAGAATGTATTTTAATTTTGGTGCAAGGTGGCCTGGCATAGAGGTGAGACAAAGTTTTCACAGACTCCATAAACACAGTATTACTGCACTGATGAGCTCTTCTAACCCTGGCTATTTGGAAATACCATATCATATTTATCTCCCTTTGATCTTTGCAGGTTTATACACACAAACTGATATATATCTAGATTAAGACTACATTTTAACACTTACGCCAGTCAGTAAGATTCTTGTGATGAGTAGGCAGATGTCAATGTGCTTTTGTGTCAAAGAAGCTGTGTGGGAAGGAAATTAGAGAATTAATAGAGCCACAGATCTTCCCAACACTTGTGGTAGAAGGGATATATAATAGGCAAAGATCACCCACAAATTATTCCTTCCCCTTTAGCAAGGGGAAATTGGAAGAGGTTCGTGTCTAGACTAAGCCACAGAGTATTTTCCAGGCTGCTGTTGGACAATGTGTTTCATGTTCATCTCCTTTCTCAAGACTGTCTAAAGAAAGACTAGAAGCAGCACTGTAGAAAAACAAGATCACCATTGACTGATATTTCTAGCCTGTGACTCTTTCAAGCACTCTTTATTCTCTACTTGCCACATAGCTATTCTTTGAACTGAGCTGCAAATGGATAAATACGTGTGTTCAAATTAAACTTCAAAATCACAAAGTCCATTGAAAATAGAAGTAGGATGAACTCTCCCTTGATATATTCCCTTGGTCTAGCAGCAGGCAGACTGGACTCTGATACTTTTTGTATGTTCTGGCCAACTAAAATTCATCTTGACCTATCAGTTATATAGATAGTGGCATTTAGAAACAAGACACATTTCTTGGATAAATTCCATGGAAAAAGCATAGTGAGTTTTTGACAAGGCAGCACTAAATGTTTTGGTTAATTTCCAAGCACCTGCAGATAAATCTATTTCCCCTAAATTAGAATGATGGCAAATAAGAGTACTTAGCACCTAATTTAGCCTATGTATGATTAAGTCCCCAGACAATTTTAAGCAGAAGGCTGGTTTCAGTTCTATATGTGTATACATGCAATGTATTTGCTATGTTCAGATTTTAACATGAGAAATGATTTTGTTAAAAAAAAGTTTTTCTGGAATTGCAGTAATAACCTCTAGCTCTGTTTGTTTTTTTCTTGAAGAGTATTTAGTAGCCCTGTGAAACTGGAAAGAAAATCCTCAAAACCAAAGGAAACAAGATGCCAAAATTGCATTGGAGATCATACTGCCAAATGTTGTAGGAACTTAAGATGATGTGCCAAGGAGGAAGCAGCATCACACTGCTTTTATACCACATGGATATCTGTCAAATTAATTTTTGCTAGCTTTTTAAAAAGCTTTTCCAAAGAACAGTTTAATTAATCCCTATGCCTTTGGTCTATCTTTTTATGGGAAACATCATTTAACATAACTATGTAGTCTCTAAACAGGCTATTTGGGTTAGTCGAGTAGGACTTCTACAGGCACTGTGGACCTTGAAATTCTAACAAGAAATACCAGTAATGTAACAGGACCTACCAGCTGTTTGAAACAACTGTTTGCCACAGTGAAACACCATAGTATTTCTTAGCACCAGTTTAGCCTGTATAATTGGTTGCATAGAATTTTTTTTTTTAGAAGAAATGATACTCCCACTGAAGTTAAGGGATTTGCAGAAAAGATTTGAAATGCAATAGCAGAGAAAGGTAGGAATGGAAGAGATTTTTCAGAGGTCACTAATGTGTTGATACTTTTGTAATGTTATCTTCTTTGTTGGAAAGTGATGGAGCAGGTTTCAGCTTTGAATGTGATGAAAAATCACTTTGCTGAGCTGTTTAATAAGTTCAAAGGATCTGACAAAGAGAACAAGCTAACAAAAAGCTAGATGTTATCACTTGCTGAATGCTTGCCAGAAAGAAAAAAATTAAGCAATCAGTGTATAAGAGATCTTAGGAATCCACTTGTTGCATAATTAGGATAAACAGGAACCCAAATGCAGAAAAGTTGTCAAAAGTGTGCCATTTGCTTTACATTCTAGTACAGCCGTGGAGAACACTGTGATGGCATTACAAATTTCCACTCCCCTGTAGCTAGCCAGCTGTCCAGAAAGTTTCGATTAAATGCATGGAATATTAGCAGATAGGATTGTTAATTTGAACTGAAAGAAGGCTTTGTCTGAACGAACTCATGGTGATTAAAATAACAGAAAAATCCCCTTTAGGCTGCTTCCAGTGAATTATAACCCAAATTATATATGAAGGCCAAGATTACCTTTTTATAAAGAACCAATTAAACTTGTTTCTCGCTCTGTAATATATAATGGGCTATCATTCCAGCAGTTTGACAACTGCAGTGTATCTTAACTCTGATATATATGGGAAGAACTCTAAGCATAATGGAAATATGTTTTTAAATTATTATAAATATTATTATTATTTATAATAATGCTAATATTGTTTATAATAATATTATTATTTATAATAATGTTTAACCACATTATTATAAATATTTCCATCCAGTTTTGTCACGCATCAAAAGTACTTGTGTTTCAAATCAGTATACCCATTTTGTTTTCTATAAGCTGCTTAATTTCTTTACCTGTAAGCACTTGCACTAGAAAAATACAGTTTTATAATATTAAAAAATGACTGTAAGGCTTGGGTAATATATCTCAGGTATTTACCATAACCACAACACTATGAATAATATATATGTCTGATTATGAAATGGCCACTGAGAGGTTTAATTAGCACATTTCACTTTAGCATTTTATTAATAAGCTTTTTCTAGATCATACAATTTCTTTACAAGCATCTCAAACTGTTAATTTCTAAATTATTTTTTCACCTCAGAATATATGGGAATTTCCATGCTATAATCATGAATAAGAATAAGTCTAAGAATGTTAGTTCTATTGGTAGAATTTTGTAATACTATATGAGTCAAAATACTGTAATGACTAAGCTATTGCAGGTTAACAGGAGGTTTACTGTGAATAAGTGACAAGAGTGGTACAGTGTAAACCAGTAAGCTGTTACAAAGCAGAGGTAGCTGGGTGTGGGTCTCTGCAATGGGGGATCCCAACAGTGCCTGCAGAGTAACTGTGGAATTAGTGCTTGCAGGCAGGCAGTGCTTTTCCTTCCTCATTTCCTTTGCTCCCCATCCAAGACTTAAGTTTACTTAGTTATATACCTCATATTCCCATAACCAGGCATCAGATCTTTTTAAAGATTTTTTTTAAAACATGGTAATCATGTCAAAATAGGTGTTATCTTGTTATGTAACTGTTGTTGTTGCATTTCTTTGCAGATGTGTTGAGTTGTCAGACTGAAGTGGCAGTTGTCAGGTAAGCCTGGGGAAATAAACTCATGGAGGAAGTCAGAGGGACATCATACCCTGGAGTACATCCAATAAAAAGTAACATCTTTCCCT
>NW_010522721.1:17888-42549 GCF_000687285.1 Phaethon lepturus
ATAAGAAATTTGACAGTGTTATTCATTGAGAATTAACATTTTATGGATCTGCAGAATTACGTGATATTTTTAAGCAGTCAAAAATAATGTAAAAAACAAACAAAAAAATCCCACAAAGCCCCTTTTGTTCATCTTACCATACAAAATGCCTCTTAAATGGTCTTTTGCATCCACTGAACTTAAGCCTCATAAAACTAATAACCCTAGGCTTCCACTCCTGTATAGGGAGATGCAGGGTGACTAAAGTTGGTCTTTTGTTGAACTGTGCCCAAGAAAACTTCTCTCTCACCACTGAAGAATGAGGGAGCATGGAGACAGTGGTCTTCACGGGATAATTTTAGGTTTTAGGCAATTCCTTTGGGTTTCTTCCTGCTGTTTGCAGAGTTCTCATTGCTTTATGGAATAATTTATCTACTAATATCAACGTCTGCATATCTTGCTAGGAATAGCTCCCTGAGCTGTCTTTAAGAATATACTCATACAAATGCAAATGATAGTAATTATGAACATAAAACCACATTCCAGGTTGGATAGATAATGACCAACAACCATCTATCTTTTTTTTGGAGAACTATGTGAAATGTGCTGGTGATCTTGATTCAGTTGGCCACATCAACAGAGCTGTCAGCATTGCAAGCCTTGGCGGTCACAGAAACCGATGCCTAAATTGGGTTTAAACAAAGCTCACCATTGGAAGAGGTCACTGCAGGCCAGGACTGATGGATGTTGACAAGACAGTGTTTGGAGGCTGGTCTAACTTCTACTCAAGCTGAACCCTTTTGTGAATTCACAAAGGAATACAGTCACCAGGGCTGTCATTCACACTCTTTTCTGTAGCTCTAACTTGACTAAACTTTAAGAGAGAGAAAAAACCCCAACAGATTTCTGACAGACCGTCAATGCTCTTGTTTCATAACCATCTGGGAGCAAGGTGACTTGTCACAAGGGAGACTTCTGGCAGTGTAGCTGAATCATTGACCTTGCAGACTTAAGCACCTAGAGTACACAATATAAGCTGGGGTATGTACTAAACTGCAATGTTCCTTGTAAGAAAAACTTAATTACATGTTTTGGGCAAAGTTCCCTTTTTAATTCACACTGTGTGCTGAATCACTGATATCTCTGGTTGCATAGCATCTAAATCCCCACAGAATATGTGCAAATGTACATCATGCTGTTTTTCAATTTGAATTTCTCTATCTCACTAGGTTCTGCTTGAGCACCCTGCTCCAAATGTTGAAAGAACATAAATATTAGATATTACTTTTTTTCTAACTCTCAACTAAAGCGGACCTACAAAGTTACAATTTTACATTGTTCCTTTGCTGTTTTTTCTCCCCAATATTGCCAAGATTTATAGATGAAATATCAACACAAGGAAAAAATACACAGTATTATCTGTCATCTTGTATTCATCAACCTCAAGTATTCTGTGATTCTGTGATACACATATAGGGTAGCTGCCATTCCCCCTAGTCCTTGTGGAGTGCAGACCAGCATGGCTGAGTTAGGTTTGGAGGAATAACATGTAACTTGGCTGGGCAAAGCTGGAGAGGCTTCTTCAGGCTGCTTCACAGCAAAGCTGAAGAAACAGTCAGGGAGATACGGGTCTCTCTTGGGCCAGGAGATAATTGGAGGTGTTGACCTGGGACTGGTATCAGGTCTCACTGCCCCCACACTCTGCTCTTGTCCTGGGCCCTGGTGAGGGGGAAAGACAGAAGGGCCATGGGGCCAGCAGGCCAGCCCCTGTGCTGGGGAGCACACCGCACTTCCCTGTCCCAGGGAAGTCATCAGCAAGTGGGAATGAGCCAGGACCCTGTCATACTGCTTTTGTACTTTCTCCTTCCCTGGGAGGCTCTGCCTAAAGCTAAACCTGTGACTTTGACGTGATACTTTTGAGTAGGATTCATGTCAGACGCACAGAAAAAAGAACAGAAAAGTGTGCAGAATTTAAATGCATGGTTACACAACAGCCTTTAAATAATCTAGTGTCTGTTTTTACCACCATGATCACTACTAAACATCGCAGTTCATACCACTCACATCTTCAGCTGCTGAACTATGACTTAGGTCACATTTAAATTTCTCCTACTTCATTTTAATGTATGAAATTTAAACTTCAGGTTAACCAAGCTCATCTAAATATTATATTCTTTGAAAAGACAACTTTCAAAAACTGCTGCCTCCTCAGACAACCTCAGGTTATTTTCCTGTTTTCTGTCTGAAGACCTTGTGGAAATCCCAGAAGCCTCTCAGTTAAACGGAAAGGAAAGGAAGAAAGAGGTGAAGCAGCTGGTGGAAGAGAGGGAGCATAGCAAAAGTGTCACTGAGAGAAACCAAAGATAACCTGCAGAAAAGGCCCTTGGGGTCCTGGTGGATGACAAGTTGACCATGAGCCAGCAACAAGCTCCTGTGGCAGAGAAGGCTAACGGTATCCTTGGCTGCCTGAGGAATGTTGCCAGCAGGTGGAGGGAGTGGAGGGAGGTGATCCTGCCCCTCTCCTTGCCCAGGGAACCATGCCTGGAGTGCTGGTTCCCATTGTGGGCTCCCCAGTAAAAGAGAGACATGGTCATACTGGAGATAGTTCAGTGAAGAGTGACAAAGATGATTATGGAACTGGAGCGTCTCTCACATGAGGAAAGGCTGAGAGAGCTGGGACTGTTCAGTCTGGAGAAGAGAAGGCTCGGGGGCATCTCATCAATATATATAAATATCTGAAGGGTGGGTGCAAAGAGGACAGAACCAGTCTCTTTCAGTGGTGTCCAGTGACAGGACCAGAGGCAATGGGCACAAAGTGAAACATGGGAGGTTCCCTCTGAGTATCAGGAAACACTTTTTTTCACTGTGAGGGTGACCGAGCACTGGCACAGGTTGCCCAGGGAGGATGCGGGTCTCCATCCTTGGAGACACTGAAAAGCCATCTGGACATGGTTCTGGGCAACAGCCTCTAGGTAACGCTGCTTGAGGAGGGGCGCTGGACCCAATGACCTCCAGAGGTCCCTTCCAACCTCAACCATCCTGTGATTCTGTGAACCTGTCAGCAGTTTTCTTAGATGGTTTATCTGACTTTCAAAAGCCATCAGTATGAACCCTTTTTGTTGCTGATTTAAGAATGCTGCTAAAGAACTTTCCAGTTAGCATTTCAGAGCGGAGCAGAGCCATCTATGACATGAAATAGAGGATCAGCAATGCAGAGAGTCTCAGTTAATCTGTAGACCTCTTTTCTCTGATGCACTTGTTTGTTTCTCTTCATAGAAAATAGCTTAGTCACTGTTTTCTGTATTTTGGTTGTCACTTTCCAAATTGCTTGGAGCTCTCATCTGTGCAAAGCACTCTCAAGACTTTTGTCACAGCCTACTTGTCTCAAAACTCCTGGGAACATCACATGCTATTCTGATTACCATTCCATCACTTTTGTGAAATACGCACTTTGAATACACTTCCCTTCTCAGATTATCATTTAGAAGTGCTGATTTATTGGCACTCGTGCAGTTATTTTTACCCTGACATATTTTCACCTCAGTGGGACTTAACTATTTCCTTGCAAGGCTGCAAATCTCATTGCTCTGAGCATTATTGCCAGACAAATATGTAGGACTTGCTTACGTTTACAACAGAGGATTAACAGCTCTTTGAAAGGGGAAGCCTCATTAATTTCTATATGCCAGCAGGACATAATATGATATATATTTTTAATGAAATACAGAATATGTTAGATTTACATTCTTACTGTGACTAATATAACCTCCCCTAAAGATGTTCCTAGTTTTTCTTGTAAAAAATGAAGTTTTAGTTCCTTAGTACTAGTGACTATAGTGTTTGAAAAGCAGCTTTCAAGCAGGAGAATTTTCTTAAAATCGGTGCCAGCAGTATTGATAAGTAGCATGTATTTGGAAAGAGAGGTTGAAGTTTTTCATCTGTGTGATTGAAATGAAAAGAGCTACTGCTTTCAACCATGCACCTCACCTTGATGCCATGTTAAACTTAACAGAAGTTACTAAATTGTCCTGTGTAGCTCACACACATCTCAAATAGTATGGCAGATGCTACTTTTCTTCGTGATAGCACAGTGCTCTGATGTTTGCCTACAGGCCTGAGGTGGATGCACCTTGTCAATCCTTGCTTTCCTTCAGAGGAAAAGCTTCCTGACTGTGAAGAAGGAAGTGATATGCCCCAGTGATGGTGAAAAACACACCTACCTGCCCTTCAAATAAAGAGAAAATGAGTAAGAAGTTTAGTAAAGGAATCAGTAGTGGTAACAGTGGATACTTCAGCATTGCAAATGGAACCAGTTCAGGCCAAGTCTCCAAGGCTGAAGCTGGAAAAGGAGCATTGACATCAGAGCCTGTGGCATCTCAGTCTATTTCTACTTTCTGTTCCTTTGTTTACTCTTGGATTCAAAAGGCTCTTTTCCAGTTGCCACATGCACCATGGGAAAACAGAGATCCTGAATCAGGGCTAACAGTATTACTATTTAGTATGCTACTTTGATGCCTGAAAGGCTGATAGTCATTCTTATGTTAAAATTTTCTGTCTGTTCCAGAAATGGATATGGATCTGAGTTCCATACTGCATGCATTTTTAATGGTAGTCCATACACTGGGATAATAGCTCCAGCTTAGACTTATCCACAGGCTGCAGTCCCTTAAGGGAGTACCTGCTCCAAGTGGATCCTTATCTATGAGCCACAGTCTCTCCAGGCATATAGCCACAGTTGCTTTGAGATATACCTGTTTCAGCGTGGCCTTCTGTGTGTTCCTTGTCTGCAGAAAATGATTCCAGGATGGAATGTTCCTGAAAGCACACTGGCGATAGGTGTTTTGGCCTCTGTGCATGCACCTGAATGGAGACCAAACACAGCCCTCAGCAGCCAACCGCTGCCATTCCAAAAATCCTTTTGCTCGGATGGGGTTAAAGCATGCCTAAGTATAGATGGACTAGATGGGAAAATATACTGCTAGGATCTCAGCCTCTGCTCAGGATCTTCATACTGAAGTTCTTTGTGAACTAAAACCCCCATAAATTTATATGGATTTTTCAAAAGGATGAAAAAGCCACATTCTCAATACAGGTGCTGGCACTCCCCCCTTCCCATCCTTGCCCACCTGAAATTCAAGTCCTTACTTCAAAGAACAAATTTCTAGAACTTTTAACAAAGCAAGATTCTTTTTTTTTTTTTTTTAACACAGGCGAACCCAGCCTCAGCCAATTCTGAACCCAGCTGAACTATTTTTATTGAAATCTGTTCCTTTTCTTCTCTTGCCCCTCCTCCCCAGATTTCAAACTGACATGATACTTGGCCTGGAAACAAATCTAAGTGCAAGCTACTGATACTTGTCAAGGCAATAAACAACTAAGCCCAACATTTTAGGTGAAAGTGGTAAACTTGATACTAGGTGCTGCTAGTGTCATCTACCAGGGGAAGGAAGAACTGCACCATAGAAAGAAATTGAATGATACTGATCTTGTTTTCTGCTACTGCCATGGAAATCAGTGGAATCCACAAGACTCTAAAGCTCTTTATGGACCCTTTCTTCAGCTGAATCCTGCTTTTGCTCTGATTTAACCACTGCGAGAGAGATCAAACAAAAACACCAGTATTCTTGAGCCTGGGACCTCTTGTGCTAATAGAATAGAATAGGCGCAAAGCAGAATATCACATCAATGCACGAGTATGAGTCTCAAAGGGAAACAGAAAAACACTTTTCTTTCTGAAGCTGACCTACTCAATTTGATTGGATGACGAGGGAGGGAAAACTTTCCTGCACTCATTCTGTAGCATTCCTAGTTGGCTCTAAAAGATGCCTGGATAAAAGAACCAAAAGCTCAAATAGACTTCTATTGAATTTGAAATTCCCTAAAGTGCATTCCTCTTCTACCCGTTTTAAAATCTATAGCTATTTACTTCTCACTGCTTCTGAAAGTTAGCTTCAGTGTTGGATGCTGATAAAAGGTATAAAAGCATTCTTGTAAATTAGAAATACCAGAATCTGGCAGCTTGCTCCATAAAGAATTATATTGCAGATACATGCAAAATTGTCATCCTATCCATCTGTTCCCCGATGTGTATTTAAAAATGGGCAATGCCACAAAAACTAAATCTTGAATGAAGCAACTGAAAAGCACTGTATATTCTGTTTCCAGGGTATCAGAAGAAATGAGAGTCGTACGGAAGCACAGACTCAGCTGGGTAGCAGAAGGGCTCTGGTGGAGCCTTTTGCAGCACTGTAGAAAGGATATGCTGCTGGCATGGGGCAATCTATGCCCTTGATCTGCCCCTAGACGTTGGCAATGAATTCAGAGTGTGGGCTGAATCTTCAGTTTCACTACAGCATTGAACTCTGAACTGTGTTATCCCTCATCACGTCTGGAGACAGTCATGCAATGTAACTGTTCATCTCCAGTACAGGCTTGATTTTATTTCCTGTCGAAGTTCTTGGCCAAGATCCCTTGATTTCAGCGATAACAGAGTTGACTACATGGATTAAAATGCTAGACGATCAGTATTTGATTTTCCCGTCAGATGTCCATCTGCTCATTGTGAGAGCATTGTGGGATGCAAACTTTTTTGATAGGGGAGAAATAAAGAACAATTTACCCTGTTATGAAGTTCTGATTTAAAATACGGTGGAAGCAATGTATGTGGCAGGACTTGTTTTTTCATACTATAGTAAACAATGCTAATCAAGAGCTTCTGATCTTTTTCCTTATGACTCTTAGAATTAGTTGCAAGTCAATTAACTGAGGAAGGAGGTGGAAGGGAATGTGGGTTTTTTTGGGCTGGCCTGAATGTGGTTATTGACACAGGCTTGTAGCTCAACACTTTATAGACTGAAGCACCCTTCCCATGGCATCTATTTGAGTACATCTGATTTTGCCTTTAAAAAAAAATTCAGCCAACTTCTAGCACCCAAATTCAGAGATAAATTAGTTACCTAGCTTGAATGACAAAAAAACCCCCAAAACAGGCGGGAATTTGTGATTTTCAGGGAAAGATTGAATTATAGAGAAACTCATATTTTCACATGGAGTGAACAACAGTGTTGATGTTCAAAGGATTTTTTTTTAGAATATTTGCAGATCTGTCTTGCTCAATGTGTCAACTGTATTGAAGTGACTCTCTTTCCTGCAGCTTATATAAAATGTTATTTCTGATAGTCAAAATTTGGATATTTTACCAGTCTTGGCCTAAAAAAAAGTATATCATAAATTTACATGAGTTATAAGTTATTAAAATTACTTATAAGTGCCTATTAAAAACCTCTGTAGACTTTGTTTTCATTTTAAAATACTTGGCTTGATTCTGAAGTAGCTTAAGGCCTTCATTAATTAAAGTGTTTTTCAATTATAATGGATACAGAGAGTGAGTTTTGTAGCTGAAATTATGAAGTTCCAATCTATGTGATATTTTGATGTTAAAAGCATGAATAGATATTCCCTGATGACATGAAGAGATATAATTTGAATTTAAAGTATACACAATGCAAAGTTTTGTTAATATATTTATCCCTGCTTAATTAGCCATCAGTTCCGTAAATGCTTATATATATATGCCTGAGTGTGAATTTTTGTGGACCCAATTCTGTGACTGAATTCAAGCCTGTGTTACAGAGTCTTTACAGGGCTTGGGAAAACAATCTGGTGGGTGTATATTCTTACTCTGTTGGAATTCTCTTTGGGTTTCTTTTCTGACACAAGCCCACGAGAGGGCAGTACACAGCAAGAGTAGATGGCAGATGCATTTTACTGCGGGTTTCTTCAACGAGCACCCAAAGAGTCAGGAAGAATAAGGAGGTTGATCCCAGCACCGCTCACTTACAGTATTAAAAAAAAAAATCTTCAGTCAAGTATGCAAAAATTATGGTATTTAGTGTAATTTTAGGTGAACTTTGTCTTCTGACATTGGAATTTGTTGTTATACTTTGTTCCTGTTTTCACAACTACAAGTTCTGTGTATTTATTGAAAAGAAGCAGTAAGCTGGATTTAGGAAATAATCATGATACTAAAGATCATGTGGCCATAATGGAAAAAAACAAATATAGTGAAATAAAAACTGTGAAAATTAGTGATAATGAATGGTCACAACAAACTCGACAGCTGTTTCAAGGCTTGAAATACCATGTGGAACTAGGCAACTGAGAAGTGCCTGCAGTCCATAAAGCTTTGTACTTGGGCAATGGCATTTTTGACAGAGTCAGATTGTCTCATCCTATTAAAAAACATTAATTCAAAGATTGTTGCAGTAACTGGAACTACTGAACTATTGAAATCTGAGTAGATTTTCTCATTTAGTGGTAGACTTGGTACTGTTAACAGTTGGACTCGATGATCTTAAGAATCTCTTCCAACCTAAATGATTCTATGGTTCTATGGTTCTCTTTAGACCCAAAGGCTTAGTGTGCTATTTTTCTCATTGCAGCATTTCATTAATTAGTAGCCAAATCACCTGTGCTTGTGACAATAGTAGCTTAGCTTTGCAGTGTGGTGGTGATGAAAAGGGTGCACCTGATGTATGATAAAAATCCAGCGTGCTTTTGTGATCGAATTATTTTAATTCTAAGTATTAATGGATTGATATGTATTGGTGAGTTAAAATCTAAATATTTAATGGCCTTCCTTAATACTAGTTGACTTTCTGAATATTACTTAGTTAATGAGCTAATGAAACGAAACAAACAAAGATTTAAGCCAAAATGGCAAGTGGTCCTTTAAGCATTTTGCAGACATAACATACATTTTTGTGTGCCCCTCTCACTTTTCTTTCCCAGGGTAGAAGATGCCATACCGCATTTGTGGCACATTAGGCTTGAAGTTTATCTTCAGTGAGAACAGGTATGGAAATGTTTCTATAGATTGCTACCAGAGGTTCCTAACTTAGCCTTTCTGACAACTTCTCTCTGTGCACTGACCAAGACGTGGCAGTTTAACTGGGGTGGTGGTCTCCTGCGTGCGAATGCCACAATAGGCACGACGACTGCATTAAGTGACCTGTGTAGGGCAAGCTGCAACGTGGTGGCGGTTGTTTATAAGTGCTCTGCATAGATGTAAGCAGAGTTTACACTCTGTGGCTACTTGTGGTGGATTTGAGTATTAGTACAGAAGACAGTGGCTTGTCCAGGCAGGACATCAAATTCATCCTCCCCATGGGCCAGGTACAGGGAGTTCTGGGTGCAGGCTTCAGCATTCCTTATTTTCAGGCTTCGATTATGCTGTTACAAGGTTTAGTTTATCCTTGGATTTGAGCTCTGCTCAGCCCGGAGAGCAGCAGTGATAAAGATCCTACATGTAACAGCTTGCAGATGGAGAAACAACTCTTTCTTTCACTCCCTATGGAGATGTGGTTTTGTGTCCCACCGAGTTTGCTTGTGTCCTTTTCCAGTCCAGGACCCAGTCAAGTGCATGTGTGCATTTGTGTGTGCTTATGGATAAATACACACCAAAGCACATACAGACACATATATTCACATACGTTCAGGCAATGTTGTATCGCCTCTCTGTATTTTGTCATGCATAGAGAGATGAAGAAGGATGGGTGTTCAGACAGAGGGGCTGTGAGCATGTGAAGCGTGCGTGCATGCAGACCCATGTTTGTGCACAGCTGGGATGAACAGAGGTGAATACTGTGTTAAATTTTGGGCCCCTCACTACAAGAAGGACATTGAGTTGCTGGAGCATGTCCAGAGAAGGGCAACGAAGCTGGTGAGGGGTCTGGAGAACAAGTCTTATGAGGAGCGGCTGAGGGAACTGGGATTGTTTAGTCTGGAGGAGACTGAGGGGAGACCTTATCGCTCTCTACAACTACATGAAAGGAGGTTGTAGTGAGGTGGCTGTTGGTCTCTTCTCCCAAGTAACTAGAAATAGGACGAGAGGAAACGGCCTCAAGTTGCACCAGGGAAGGTTTAGATTGGATATTGGGAAAAATTTCGTTATGGAGAGAGTGGTCAAACATTGGAACAGGCTGCCCAGGGAGGTGGTGGAGTCACTGTCACTGGAAGTGTTCAAAACATGTGTAGACGTGGCACTTCAGGACATGGTTTAGTGGGCATGGTGGTGTTGGATTGACAGTTGGACTTGATGATCTTAGACGTCCTTTCCAACTTTAATGATTCTATGATTCCAGTTGACTGGTAGAAATAAAGAGTGTGTTCCATTTGAGAAAGGAGTGAATGGGAAGGCTAAAAAAAAAGAGTAAAAAGCCACAGGAAGTGTAAGCGCTGAGTACAACTGAAAAAGTAGGTGGGGAAAAAGTGATCTGTGTGTTTGTGCAAATAGACGGACTTAATGCTAATTTATATGTGATGTATTTAGTGCTACACAGTTGCAGGAAATGAAAAGGGATGGTGGAAGCAGAATTTCTGTTAGTTTTATGTAAGGTCCACGAGGAGACCTTTGCTCTCCCTGCAGTAGGACAGCAGCTGTGAGGGTTGGAGTCTTCAGAATGGGTATGTTAAACTTGAGGAGGGAAATGTAAATCCCTTTCAGAAGTACATTGTCCCTCTGTAAAAAATACAGCATAAGACTGAAGGATGTGCGTAATGATCCTGACCAGAAGACCATTGTATACTGCGGAGTTGGCGATCCACAAAACGGTTAAACTGAGCAAGCTCAGGGCTGGTTTGTGCTGTGCTGCACATGCGGCTTTGCCTTCAGGCTTGGTGCTGTGCTGCCTATGTCTGCTGGCTTCAGGATAGACTCAGCCAGCTCATCATAAAAGAGCCTGCAGGCAGCTCCCTCCAGGTACCGGCAATTATGCCACCTGCATAAAGGCTTGGCCTTTATCTAAATGTGCAGCAAGAAGTTCTCATGCAAACATCCTTTCTGTTTGACAGTAGAAATGATGAATACAGTTGTTTTCTTGCAGTAAAATCCTGTAATAGCTCAAATGACCAAAATTCCATGGATGGGGTCTGCATAATGTGCTATGTGTGGATCGGAGGCTCATTTGATGCTACACCACTTCGAGTTCCCAGCATCTAAAAGGACATAAGATTACCTTTACTTTTCTCTCATTATAGTGTTATCTCTAATAAACAGAATTTTAAATGATACCTTATGGAGTCTGGGTGCCTTTCTTACTGGGATCATAACAAACCAGCAACTCTTGGTGCAAAACAAGGTGTCAGGTGAGAGACTGGCTCTATATTTTCTGGATTTTCTGAATTATATCCTCAGACTCACTGAAATGAGTGCCAAAACTTACTGAGAAAAGCATGACGGGACTCTTTGAGAACTCTTTGGAACTCTTGTTACAGAATTATGTTTCTCCACAGTGCTAGGTACATTTTTTTCTTTTTTTCTCAGTTGGTGACAGACCTGAAGACATAAATGTTACAGCTCCTGGTCATCATGAGCAGAGAAGGACATGTTTAGCTCCAGATTGCCTTTTTTAATCATGAGAGGACTGCATAGGGCTTGAGGTCAGCATAAAACTGTGAATTGATCCTGTGAAGTACTTTTACAATTTGTCCTTGAAATGTCCTCCTTTAATAAGAACAAGGTTCCCTGAAATCTTTGTCAGAATTAATTGAAATTGTCAAAGGATGAATGACCACACAAAAAATAGAAAAAAGTTTTCCTTTGATTTTTGGACCAAAAAGATAACACTAGGCTTGTAGCTGAGAATTTGACTTTTATAACTTCTTTGAAGGTCTTTATGTTAATAATTCTTGGTCATTTAATATTTTCCTGATGTTCCAAGATTACAGTTTTAATTCTTTTTAATCTGTGTATGAATAATTGATCAGTAGCTTTTATATGGTGTCAGTCCAGTAGAACTACCCAACGTACCCAAGCTTTTTACATGAAAGATGAGCTGTTCTGCCAACAGAAGATGATTAATCAAAAGAAATTGTAAATTATGTACGACACTCACTTCTTTTTCCTTTTCCTCAATAACTATGCAGGTGACATTGAATAAGTGACATTTTTATCATTGAAGGAGAAATAAGTTAATATAAGAAGTCCTGATGAAAATCAGATAAAAATAGAAGTGAAAGTAGGATATTGTATTGCTTGATACATGTAGTTTAGGCTACAAACTGTTGATAGAAATCATTCTCCTAATGATTATTGGCTGCACAAGTAGAACGGATGGAACATGTTCCAGGAGAAAAACATTTTTTTCTGAGTCATTCCTATTTGAAGCGAGTAAAGAAATTAGTGTCTGGGGGTGAAGGTGTTGAGGTGGCAGTGTTGTTTTTATCATGGTTTCTGTATGTGGAAGAGATACACTGAGCAAGACGACAGAACAGAGGAATAACCAGAAGAAACCAAGGTAGATCCTATGTTTGTAGACTCGAATGCAAGGACAGGAGAGGAGTGAGACCACAGCCTTATGATGCCATACTCCTACTAACTGTTGCATCAATGACTATCAATCATGAAGTAATGATTGAAGAGAAAGAGAATATATTTGCGTAGACTAGCTGATACATCTGGAAAAAGTAAATAAACTTTGTTATTTAGGCACACTGAGCTTTTTTCAGCTGTCTTGTTCTGTGGTGAAAGGAACAGCACCTCTAGCTAAAAACGTAAAACCTTAGTTACAGCAGTGAACTATTAAGTCCATTCACTTCTAAGTACAGAGTAATGTAAGTGAGGAATTTATCTTTATCTGTGAAAGGGCAGTTTTTATCTCCTGGATGGAGCTGTCTTTGCAGCTATACTGAGATCTGTGTGCGCCTTTCTGGGCATCAGGAGTGTAGGTTTCTGTTGCTGGCTCTGGAAATGAATAGTGTTTTAAAAATGCATGACAAATCAAACTCTCCTGTTATTTTTGTGGTTTGTGATGTAAATTTGAACCCTTTTTACTGGAGGTAAGAGATGTTGGATTGAAAGAACTACTGAAGTCATAAATCTATATAAGGACTGCAGGTGACACAGTATCATATGGTTACAGATGCACGTAATGGCTATAAAGTAGCTGAGTCTGCTAGTGCTGATAGGTGCACAGTCTGGAGCTTTATGTCTTACTGGATAAGCACTGATTATTTTGTTGGTGTAGCAGGTGATTGATAGTTAAGGCATGAATGAATCCTTGCCTCATAATGAAGATGTGAATGTAAAAAAAAATTTCTTAATGTGGTTAGCAAAGAAAGTGGTGAATACATTGTGTTCCCTGTGTTTATAGATAGGCACAGTAATTGGCTAGTTGATTAGTATCCTTTCCCAACAGCACAAAAAAATCAGAGTTCTCCTTTTAATCTTGATGGCTAGCAATTCAGCTCATGGAAAAACAGCTTACTTGGTCAGGTAAGAATCTGTGTTGTTTCATAATTTTCCAGGACTTCATTTCAGAATATTAAGAAAAGTAGTTAAAAAAAAAATTAAGACCAAACAGACAGTAGAATGCCATCCTTTTCCAAGAAATGTTAATTTTCTTATTCTTGTAAACAATCTTAAGAGTGAAAAGACTAACTTAAAGTATACAAAAAAGAACTAATCTGCCATGTTCTTTCTCTTTCCTTGGTGCCTTTGAAATAATCAAAGGGTACATGTTGAAAAGGATGATTAAAACATATGGAATACAGTGAACACCTACAATTATTAGAACTGAGTTTTGTCATTGCTTGTTTTCTCTTTCTTTTTCTTGATGAGTTACTTTACCAAAAGGTTACTTTTAGAAAGCATACATTTGTAAGACTTATACTGCTATTTTCTTTTATTGGAAATTTTAAGCAGGAAAACACAAAGCTAACTAATCAAATGCTTATAAGATATAGACTAATCAAAACTACTGGAGAATGATATCATTTTCTCCTTTATTAGTGCTGGAGAATCCAATACTTGCCAGCTCTCCACCCCCAATCTTTTCAGACTTTCCACAAGAGAAATGTTATCTTATTTTCCTTCCTTGAGGTGCTGTACTGGAAAACATATATTGAAATGTTCTTGAATGCTTTCAGAATTAGCAGTGTGTATTTGCTTTGCATAAGAGCACAATTAGCTGGCTGAGCTATACAGTCAGAAAAATATCTTACTGTAAATTAATTGTTTTGAACATATCTCTTATTCTGTTACTAATTATGTATCTACTTAAGTTTATTGAGGTAAGTAATACTTTTTAAAATCAGTGATGCTACTGCTTGAGGTAGAAATAAAACTGTATGGATGCCCAAAGCCAGAGCAGCATCAGTCTCCAGATGTTCTCTGAACCCAAGGCAACACAGTGTAGTTTAAAACCATAGACAAAAAAATTAATTCCTCCAGCTCAGACTGAAAGCACACTTAAAAGACAATGTTGCATGACATAATACTATCATATCTGAACAGTCAAGAACTAGCAAGATGGCCTCTGCATATTGAAGTGCCGGGGAAAATTTAATATTGAACTAAATCTCTGGGGTTTTTGAAATTTAAGAATGCCATTGAACTATATAAGTACAATTTGGAATTTTTCCATCAGTGGATACACTGGACAATAAAAAAAAAAATAAAATGAGATATTGTGAAATTTGTGGTGGATTGACCCCAGCTGGCAGGCAAGCCCCAGCGAGATGGGAGAGAAAGTCAGAATGGCAAAGGCAAGAAGAAGACTCGTGGTGAGATTAAGACAGTTTAATAAGTGAAGGGAGGAAAAAAGAAGAAAAGAAAACAAGTGATGCAAAAGCAATTGCTCATCACACAGACGGATGCCTGGCCAGTCCCTGAGCCACAGCTACTTTGGAAAAACTCCCCCTCAGTTTTATCGACGAGCATGATATTATCTGGTACGGAATATCTCTTTGGTCAGTTGGGGTCAGCTGTCCCAGCTGTGTTCCCTCCCAGCCTCTTGCCCACTCCAGCCTGCTTGCTGAGGGGCCGAGTGAGAAACAGAGGAAGCCCTGACGCTGTGCAAGCACTGCTCAGCAACAGCGAAGGCATCGGTTTGTTCTCAACGCTGTTTTTGGTCACCAATCTAAAACATAGCACCCTATGGGCTGCTATGATGAAAACTAACTCCATCCCAGCCAGACCCAGTACACCTGTAAAAGCTGACAGAGCTGTCAACACTGCGGCTCCCGTGCATTTCCACGCTTAATAAGGACTCTATGGCCTAGCTATTTAAAAAGAAAATAAATGAGAGAAGAAGATGTGAGCTCACGCTTTTTTTTTGCATTTATGTTGAAAACTTCACTGTTGTTTGTAATGAAGAGTGTGGACTTAGAGAATTAATTCAAGATCACAGATAAAAATCCATACTCTCTAGTGAATGAGGAAGAATATGGGAAATGATATCTGGGCAGTTTTAATTTCTTATTTGCATGTCTTTTCTTACTTGTTCTTCAGCTGTTGGTGATATTAATTTGTGTTCATACACAACTTAGAGAGGTTGTTTTTTCTGAGAAAGTGTCAAAAGATGCTTATTTGTCATTTAGGTATTTAAAATGTTTTAGTCATCAGTTTGGAAATATCACCAAAACAAATACATTTTTAAAATAGATGGTTCATTTCCCAGACTAGACAGCGCTGGAAGATCTATAAATACACTGGATGTGTCTGTTCCTCTACTGGGAAATCAAATAATGCTAAAATACGTTTTGAAGAGCTGTGATGATTGATATTTAAAACATTGTGTGTTAAGTTCCTGCACAGTGTAAATCAGTCTGGAAGCTATGAAAAATGTGATCAAACAGCATCTGATACATAGCTAATGACCAGAGAGAGGCACCATCACGACTTCACTTGTTTTTAGTACTTAAGATACTCTTAAATGTTATTCTGTCCTAATTACAGTTGCTACGACAATATTACAATATTGGCAGTGGATCGGCTACATTTAAGACATATTTTCCAGTGGCATATCAATGAGCTCATGTTCCTTCAGTTGTATTCCACAAAATGACTCAACTTGTTCTGTGATATACTCAAATGTTCCTCATGAACATTCTTCATAGCTCTCATATATTTTTAGTTTTCTGAACTGTGCTGGTGATCATGACAACTGTTTCTGCTTCAGAGCTACTCTTTTGTCACTCTCTGTTGCCACATAAGAATCTCTGAGCTTCTGCTTTTTTCCAGACATTTTTTTGCATACAAGGGAGTCATATTTAAATCTTTCCATAAGCATACAAATAATTGCATTATCAGAAGTGCTGTTTTTTTATCAGTTAGCTGATAAATGACTAGGAGGGAAAAAAGCACTGTATAGTGATGGAACAGTACTCAGTTAGAGAGAATAATTCTTCTGCTGTCCACCATATGAAAACTTCTTTACTGTGAGGGTGAACGAGCACTGGAACAGGTTGCCCAGGGAGGCTGGGGAATCTCCATCCTTGGAGATATTCAAAAGCCCTCTAGACATGGTCCTGGGCAACCAGCTCTAGGTGGCACTGCTCGAGTGGAGGTCGGACCAAAATATATTCCCCTCCACATAGAACCCAAAACCAAACAAAACCAAGAGCTCCATCAAAAATGAAAATGAATGTATTCAGCGGAACTCTGTGATAATATAGACCACACTTTTATAACATTAAAATATAGATCAATTTATGTAGTTTTAAATTACATAACACTGTTTAATGTAGGAGTTGAATTTTGCTTCTCCCCTAGAAATATCCTCAGGATATAGAAATGTGAGTTACATAGGTAAAATCCATGGCCAAATCTCCAGAACCCTAAGATGACAGCATAAATTTATCTTGATAATGCCTTAAAACCCCCAAATTATTTATCTTAATAATTACTCTATGGTTATGCTCACACAAGGTATATATTATAATTTCTTTGTCCTGAAGGTGGTGACTCTCAACACTTAGAGAAGTGTTTAAAATTTACTCCAGTGATGCTAACTATTCAAGGATATATTTAATACTTATTGTATTTAGGAAACTACTTACACATATGGTGATGGGTAAATGAGTGATATACATCTAACTTAAAGCACTCCTGTTGACTTCACAGTGCTTGTTGTTAATATATATTAACAACAAAAGGAGGGCTAATGAGAATCTCCATCCTTTATTTGACGTGAGGGGGAAACATAGTGACAAAGGATGAGGAAAAGGCTGAGGTACTTAATGCCTCCTTTGCCTTGGTCTTTAATAGCCAGACCAGTTGTTCCTTGTTCCCTGGGTACCCAGCCCCCTGAGCTGCAAGAGAGGGAGGGGGAGCAGAAGGAAGCCCTTATAATCCAAGGGGAAATGGTTAGCGACCTGCTACACCACTTAGACATCCACAGATCTATGGGGCTGGATGGGATCCACCCAAGGGTACTGAGGGAGCTGGCAAAGGTGCTCACCAAGTCATTTCCAATCATTTATCAGCAGTCCTGGCTAACCGGGGAGGTCCCAGTTGACTGGAGGTTAGCAAATGTGACGGTCATCTACAAGAAGGGCCAGAAGGAGGATCCAGGGAACTACAGGACTGTCAGTCTGACCTTGGTGCTGGGGAAGGTTATGGAGCAGATCATCCTGATGATGTACAGGATGCTATTGGCCTTCTTGGCCACCTGGGCACACTGCTAGCTCATGTTCAAACGGCTGTCAACCAACATCCCCAGGTCCTTTTCCGCCAGGCATGTACAGGACAACCAGGTAATTAGGCCTAGTCAGCATGGGTATATGAAAGGCAGGTCCTGCTTGACCAACCTGATCTCCTTCTATGACAAGGTGACCCACTTTGTGGATGAGGGAAAGGCTGTGAGTTTTGTTTACCTAGACTTTGGTAAAGCCTTTGACACCATTTCCCACAACATTCTCCTGGAGAAAGTGGCTGCTCATGGCTTGGATGGGTGTACTCTTTGCTGGGTAAAAAGCTGGCTGGATGGCTGAGCCCAAAGAGTTCTGATGAATGGAGTTAAATCCAGTTGGTGGCTGGTCACACATGGTGTTCCCCAGGGCTCAGTATTGGGGCCAGTTCTGTTTAATATCTTTATCAATAATCTACACAAAGGAATCGAGTGCTCCCTCAGTAAGTTTGCAGATGACACCAAGGTGGGTGGGAGTGTTGATCTGCTCGAGGGCAGGAAGGCTCTGCAAGAGGGATTTGGACAGGCTGGATCGATGGGCTGAGGCCAACTGTATGAGATTCAACAAGACCAAGTGCCGGGTCCTGCACTTGGGTCAACAACCCCATGCAATGCTACAGGCTTGGGGAAGAGCAGCTGGAAAGCCGCCCAGCGGAAAAGGAGCTGAGGGTGCTGGTTGACAGCTGGCTGAACATGAGCCAGAAGCGTGCCCAGGTGGCCAAGAAGGTCAACAGCGTCCTGGCCTGTATCAGAAATAGTGTGGCCAGCAGGAGTAGGGAACTGATTGTGTCCCTGTATTTGACACTGGTGAGGCTGCACCTCGAATACTGTGTTCAGTTTTGGGCCCCTCACTAGAAGAAGAATGCTGAGGTGCAGAAGCCTGTCCAGAGAAGGACAACGAAGCTGGTGAGGGGTTTGCAGAACAAGTCTTATGAGGGGTGGCTGAGGGAACTGGGGTTGTTTAGCCTGGAGAAGAGGAAGCTGAGGGGAGACCTTATCGCTCTCTACAACTACCTGAAAGGGGGTTGTGGTGAGGTGGCTGTTGGTCTCTTCTCCCAAGTAACTAGCGACAGAATGAGAGGAAATGGCCTCAAGTTGCTCCAGGGGAGGTTTAGATTGGATATTAGGAAAAATTTCTTTACGGAGAGAGTGGTCAAGCATTGGAACAGGCTGCCCAGGAAGTGGGGGACTCACCATCACTGGAGGTATTTAAAAGATGTGTAGATGCGGTGCTTAGGGACATGGTTTAGTGGTGGAGTTGGCAGTGCTGAGTTTACAGTTGGACTTGATGTTGTTAAGGGTCTTTTCCAACATAAACAATGCTATGATCCTATGATTCTAAGGGTTGTGTGACTGGGTCCCTACTGACTTCAAAGAATCATGGTTGGATAGAGCACACAAGTACTCATTTAGAAGTTTTACGTTTCTTTCTTTAGTTAAGATTTGAGTTATTTTTGTGGTTTTTTATTAAATATTTTAAGCAAAAATTGAGATCTGGAGGATGAGCTGTGTCTGTATGAAGTGATACTCCTGTTTTCTCCCATTTTCTGTGCATGAGAACAACAGTAGTACGCAGGATGGCTGTAGTGCAGCGCATCAGGGAAAAATCTTAATTTGACAAGTAAAACATTTGCCTTTGTTTATAAATACAAGGTACAGTTACCTTCTTAGAGTGGGAAATTGTTGCCATTTTTAGCAGATGTATGAATAGCAGGGGAAGCAACAATTATGGAAAAAAAAGTATTTTCTAGAAGATGAAATACGAATAACAGCAAAGTAAGAGCCTTCACGTAAAATTAGGCTGGGAGAAAGGTGATAAAGAAATTTTCACTCCAAAGCAAAAAAGCTCTGGGGGACAAGCAGTCATGTAATGAACCTTTCAACTCAAGCAGTCTTTCCCATGGTGTTCATTACTTTAAGCTTCTAAATGGTTTCTACATTAATTGCTGTGATCTGGACTAGTGCTGCTAAGCACACACAGATTACTTAGGGCAGAATAAAAAGACAGAAGTGATTGCTTTTCAAGAAAATGTGGACCTACACATGAAAAATACATTGCAGTGTCAGCACCACTAATGTTTTTGTTGTATAGGAACAAAAATACAGACGGGAGGGAGAGTCTGCAGTTGGGTCCAGCGGCCACCAGACAGGGCCACGGTGATGGGGCCAGGCTGGGGCCAGGCTGGAACATTCGCCTGCAGCTGGGAGGCAGAATCAGGCCTGGTGAGGAGAACAAGGGTCAGACATGACTGGGCAGTGCCATGGCAATGGGGCTGGGAAGAGGCCAGGCTGGGACATCTCTGCATGTGTGGGCCTGGCTCAGCAGGGCCCATGGCCGGGCAGAGCAGGGCTGTGGGGAGCTGGAGGCCAGCCCTGCCTCCGCATTGCTGGGGCTGACAGCCCCAAGGGGCTGACATGGGGTCCTGGGCCATGGGCAGGGTGGAGGGAGCCCCAGGGAGCTGACATGGGGTCCTGAGCTGTGGGCAGGGTGGGGTGAGCCCCATGGTGGCAGGACAAGGCTGTTAAGGCTGATAAGTGCCCTCAAGGCCGTGAGAAAATATATTTTTTCTGGAGAACAAGTCTTACAAGGAGCAGCTGAGGGAACTGGGGTTGTTCTGTGTGGAGAAGAGGAGGCTGAGGGGAGACCTCATTGCTCTCTACAACTACCTGAAAGGGGTTTATGGTGAGGTGGGTGTTGGTCTCTTCTCCCAAATAACTAGTTGCACCAGGGGAGGTTTAGACTACATATTAGGAAAAATTTCTTTCCTGAGAGAGTGGTGACGCATTGGAACAGGCTGCCCAGGGCGCTGGTGGAGTCATCATCACTGGAAGTGTTCAAAAAACGTGTAGACGTGGCACTTTGGGACATGGCTTATTGGGCATGGTGGTGTTGGGTTGATGGTTGGATGTGATGATCTTAAAGGTCTTTTCCAACCTTAATGATTCTGTGATTCTGTGATTATGTGATAAGTCTCTGTACTCATATTTGACAGAAAACCTATCTGTTTTAGCACTCTTAACCTGAAGTTGCTCTCTGAATTTTTGAAGATTTAAATGGCAAAGTAGAGTCATCATTATGAGTTTGTACACAGGCAATCGCACAGAATCATGGAACAGCTGAGGTGGGAAGGGGCTCTGGAGGTCCTCAGGTCCAGCCCCCCTGCCTGGACGGGGCACCCAGAGCCAGCTGCCCAGGACCATGACCAGATGTCTAATCCTTGGCAGAGGATTCTACACCTCTTTTCTTACCTTCAAATAAGCAAGAGAACTGGATGGGGTTTTGTCTCATTTCAGGTGAGAAAGCTCACTAAAGTAACTAACTGGGTTGTTTTTAAAGCAGTGAGACTGCCCTTTGACTGCATTTCAGACATTTCTGTATTTCAGTCACTGTCTCCTACGTAGTCTCTAATTGACATAGATCAGATTATTGATTTCCGGCTGTATACATCATGGTTTTCTTCCTGTGGAATAGGTTATATCCCACATCTATTTTTGTTCTTTAAATCATTGACACAGCTGTTCTAATTATGCATGTGCAATTTTAGGGGAAGACACCAGACATTGTGCTTTATTCTAAAGGCAAATGATTGCTTTCATAGTAAAGTTGCTTCAGAAAAAGTTTTTTCTCTGGTTGCTTTAGATTGAGGAGTATTTCAGTTAGGTGACATACTGGTAAATCGCACAGCAGCTGTGTTGTATTTAATTTTCGAGATACTGTGCCAAACCTGAGCAGAAGCTGTAGGGTTTGGCTTGCAGAAGTGCTGCAGTTAACACAGTTAATTTCTAGGTGAAAATTAGAGAAAGTATATTTAGGTTTTTGTGGTTTGTTGATGTTGTCTTATTGATTCTGGCTTCTCTTGTGGGTGACTGAGAAAACAGGGAGAATCAGGACAGTGAAGCAGATATAATCTGGAGCAATAGCCCTGCTCCAACTCTGCAGAGCTAAATGCAGGATGGGCCATACCAGCTGACATGGCAGCAGAGGGCTGAAACAAGGCTTTTACACACTTGAGTAACAACCTGAGACTAAATTCCACACATAATGACTTAACATGCAGAAAATGTTTTCTGACTAGAGACTGGTGTACTTGGTTAGTGTTTGGTGTCAGAGGCACTGCTGGCAGCAGAGACTTGTGGTGGGTTTGTTAGTTGTTGGGATGCTGGTGCAGTTTGGGTGCAGGTCAAGGGAAGTTCTGAGGATCTGTAGGGAACAGCACAGTGAGATTCCTAAGACCCTGGGGGTAGGTGCTGAGTGTGTGCATGTGGGGAGAAGTGTCAAGGGGAGGCTTGAGGGGTGGTAGGGTACAGCTGTGCAGGAGTCAAAGGGCAGTTATGGCTAAGACAGACTCCAGATGGAGAATTTATTGCCAGTTGACATAAACATTTAATTACTGATTTGGGTATTGAGAAACAAGATAAACATTGAAAGACTTGGAGAAAAGAACTTTCCTTCCCTTTTCCGAGGCTTAGCTTCACTCCAGACACCTCTCCTTTCGTCTTTGTCTTCACTCATTTTGTTATTGCTGCGGATTACTCCCAGTCCCTTTTGTGAGGTGATGGGTGGCACAGGCAGTTGGGATCAGTGTTTTGTAGTTTCCTTCTGTTGCTCCTTACTTCTTTTCTTTTGCTGCTTTTTTCTTCTTACATTTTTCCTCTGCTCTGTGCTAGTCTTATCCATGGAGGTGCAGCACATGGTTGGCTCATGTTAATCTTGTCCACCAGAGCGCCAAGATCTTTCTCTGCAAAGCTGCTTTCTAGCTGGTTGGTTGCCATTGCGTGTTGATACATGAAGTTATTCTTCCCTGGTGCAGGACTTCACGGTCCCTTTTGTTGAACTTCGTGGGTTTTTCTCTGCCTTTTTCTCCAGCCTGTTGAGGTCCCTCTGAATGGCAGCACAATGATCTTGTGTATCAGCCACTCCTCCTGGTTTGATGTCATATGTGAACTTGCTGAGGATGCACTCTATCCCATCAATCAGGTCATTAATGAAGTGATTGAACAGTATTAGACCCAGTATCAGCCCCCAGGTATACCTCTAGTAACTCTCCTCCACCTGGACTTTGTGCCGGTGATCAAAACCCTCTAAGCCTGGGCAGTTCACAGAATCACAGAATGGCTGAGATGGGAAGAGACCTCTGGAGGTCATCTGGTCCAACCTCCCTGCTCAAGCAGGGCCACCCATCTAGAGCCGGTTGCCCAGGACTATGTCCAGACAGCTTTTGAGTATCTCCAAGGAGGAAGACTCCACAATATCCCTGGGCAACCTGTGCCAGTACTCGGTCATCCTCACAGTGAAAAAAAGTGTTTTCTGATGTTCAGAGGGAACCTCCTGGGTTTCAGTTTGTGCCCATGGCCTGTGGTCCTGGCACTGGGCACCACAGAAAAGAGCCTGGCTCCATGTTCTTTACAGCCTCCTTTCAGGTATGTGTATACATTGATGAGATCTGCCCCTCCTCCTAACCTGAGCCTTCTCTTCTCCAGGCTACAGAGTCTCAGTCTAGGCTAAACACTCCCAGATATATTGGAGTAATGATACCAGATAAAGTTCCTGTATTACCACATGTGTCATGGTTTATCAAAGAATGACACAACAAAATGTATGTTTTCTACCAAAAGGAGTGCAAGCCTTGGGTTTTTGAAGCTGCACATTGGAAGTGGCTCAATTTCTTCATCCTACAAGCAACATGACCATCCTGGGCTTATTAATCTGAATCTTATAAAGATTTTTCAATATGATGATACTGCTCAGCTCCTCAGATCAAACTCTGCAATCATTCTTGTCATTTGCTGGATAAAACTCAGTTCACCAGTCCTTGCTGGAAGTCCAGCTCCTGCATCCAGCGTTATTAAGTATTCATGGAGTCAAGTACCAGAGCTGAATGCCACTGCCTCACAGGGAAGCCAACTGCACTAGCAAGTGCTATGCAAATCTGTGATAAATTGCTAGGACAGCAGATCTTACAGCTGTGCTACTGCTGTATACAAACTCCTTTGTAAAGTAAAACCAAAATCTTATGTATTGCAGTCATTTGAAAAATAATGGAAAACATAAATATTGAGGTAACATTGTTACTCAGAATAAATTCTGTTGTCCGAGAAGGGAAAGCCTATCAGATATTACAATTTACACTGATTTACATGGGTGTTACTATTTAGTCTCCTATGGTGAAATTCCTGCTTAGTGTAAGAGAGAAGCCCTTCACTGATACTTCCAGTTTACAACAGCAGCAAATTTGTGTCTCTTTGCAATAGGAGGTACTTTGTAGAAATACCACCAGCTATTTCTGAGATTATGTGAGCCAGAAAGTGTGAGTTATGAAGACCTATGTAAACATAACAGCTGCTAAGAAGAAAACCCATATTGATTTGAGGGTTAGTGGTAGTCAAGTGTGTAAATGGAGCTAATTCCTGGTAGGAACCCAGAGGTGCATGTAGTGGAATAACTTAATGATGCTTACAAGAAAAATCAGTGGTAAACTCCAGATTCAGTTCTTAGTTTACTGTTTCTTGGCCAGTGATCCATGTGTCTTCATCACTGTACTGAAACATTTTTTTAATTGTGATTTCATGTTGTTGACTGAATGTGTTTAGATTTAGCTGCACAAACATTTCTGCAGTTCCTTCCAGCATTCGTGGAGCACCTGTACAGGAAACTTTTTAGATTCCAAACAATGTCATAGTGGCTGAGTGGGAATTCTTACTGTGGAAAAAAAAAAGCTACTTCCACAGGAAATTCCCAATCATCCATTCCCATGGCTGCCTTATTGCGCTTAGTGCTACACGGCCTTTATGGATGGCCATAAATGGTTGCTGTTCCAAACGTAACTTTTACTCAAATTACTGATTTTTCAGCACTTGTAAATCAGTGCGCTGTCACTGGCAGGCACGTTTATATCCTGCATCTAATAAGCTTTTTTTCTCAGAGCAGCATTATACTGCTGCTGACCTTTAACACTTCTGTTAGCCATAGAATGATGCTAAACCTAGCTATTAACTAAGAGGAGATTAATATTGAGACACCACTTGGCTCTGTTTCAAGTTGCACTGCTTCTTGGCATAAAAAAAGTGGTTTAAAATCAGCACAGTCAGCAAGTCCCCTTCATAAGGAGAAGTTATTCCATGATGGATGTCATACTGGGTTGAGTATAAGAACAAGAGGGTAGCCAGCGGGTTGAGGGAAGTGATTCTTTCCCGATGTTTGGAAATTCAGAGAC
>NW_010522721.1:42580-44174 GCF_000687285.1 Phaethon lepturus
AGAGACTGCTTCTGGAGCACTGTACCCAGTTTTGGGCTCCCCAGTACCAGAGAGACATTGACATGTTGCAATGAATCCAGCAGAGACCCAACAGGAGGCTTATAGGGCTGGACAACACGATGTATGAGGAGGGGCTGAGATAACCATCTGGGTTTGTCCAACCTTTAGAAGAATAGTCTAAGGGGGAACCAACTGGGTTTGTTCAGCCTTTAGAAGAGCAGGCAGTGGTAGTGCTGCTCTCTGTAACTCCCTGAACGTCAAGGTGTAAAGAGATGGAGCCAGAATCTTCTCAGACTTGTAGAATGGGAGGATTACTTGCAACAGACACAGGTTAGAACATGGAAAATGCTGACTCTACATGGGGAAAAAGCCCATAGAAGCAATGAAACACTGGAGCAGATTGCCCAGAGTAGTGCACACTAAAAACTCAGCTGTGTGTAGCCCGCTCTAACTGTACTAGATCTACAAGTGCACCAGAGGTCCCTTCCACCTTTGTGATTTTTTGGTTTTATGTTATTGTAACAGTTCTTGTACTTCCTTCCAGACCTCTGGTATAGGGACCAGGCAAAAGGTATTTTAGAGCTACAGATAAAACCACAAAGATTAGAGGAACCCTGTCTGATTTACTTGGCTGGATCCAGAACTGGTTATTATCTGGTTCCACGGTGCAGGGAAAAGAGACATAGCCGCAGTCTAGATTTACCTAGCCAAAGTATTTCTTAAACACTTGTAGTATTAGTTGAAAAAAGAGACTTTCTCATCATCTCAAAGGGCTGCAATTAACTTGCCCCAAAACTGGGACTGTTATTGTCTTAACAGGTTTCTGCCTGAAGTGAAGGAGTGATGCTTTGGCTGTCTTTCCTCCATTATAAGCAGCAATATTTTTGTGTTGGTATGTGATTTTTTTAATCCCAACCTTAACACTTAACAGCATAGGCCCTTTCCCTTAAAGGAAGGGTAAGAGAATAAACATGTACCAGATCTCAGTCATGTTGCTTAATGCCGAAGTGGCAGTCACTTGGATCACAAAGATCAGGTAAAAACCTACATAGAAGAGGCTTCCAAAAAATAAACACAATAGTCTCAGAAGTGTGTAGTCAGTGCAGGAAACTGGGGAAAGGTGGAAAAACTTATGGTCAAAAGATATTAGTTTTGTGCATCAGAGGCTTTTTGAGGAACATAGCCAAGGAGGAAAGCTGTGATTATTGACAAGCTGAGATCCTTCAACCTGCAGTGTAACCTAGTTTTGTAGTGCCACATATGAACAAACTGGGAAAAAAAATCTGAAGAAACTTTGGAGCTTAGTCAGTATGACTTGACCACAAGGTCTAGATGTTTAGGTTAAACTCAGGTAGAAGTAAGCATAATACTGAATCTTTTCACTTTCTACTGTATGGAATTAGTTTTGTATTTCCAGCTTAAATCTTAATTTTTCTAAGTAAATTGTCGGGTTTTGAAATGGTAAATCAAAATGGTTGTGTGATGGAAAAAAAATCTCGGAAGACAGAGGAGCTGAAGTTTGTATTTTTTTAAAAAAAGTTGTACATGGACAAGCTTGAGTGGTGGGCCTGTGTGAACCTCATGACGTTCAACA